>NC_134700.1:270881929-271121929 GCF_043290135.1 Rhipicephalus microplus
TCAGCTAAACTCGACGTGCCAGATGAGACGGTTGAATAATAAAGAAATAAAGCCTTTCGGAAATTTTCATCTTTCATATCTCTATCGCACCTTTTTTTACGACGCCCAAGGGACGAATAACTGCGAATGGCTATCATCAAACCCTAGTTATGTACATTGCCGAAAAGGAGTCTTTCAATTTGAAAAATTTTACTCATTTACGCCACTCGGGGCACAATTCGCACAAAAATATTTCTTTCGAAGAATTTCCGCCGTTGTCGGTATGAAAGTTATTCAATAATTCACCATCGAATTAATAAACAATGTATGAAGCATTGAGATGGTGTCCTGAAAAGTTTGGTCAAAATATGCCGTATGAAGTACAGCTAGATGAGCGTCTCGCCTTGTTGTTTGATCGGTTGTTCCCACGTTTATTTTAGGCCACTGACCGTACCCAGGATTAAGCTTGCTTGAGCTGATTGGGTGCACATAGCAATGGGATTCTATCTAACTACGGGGACGAGGAAAGAAGTGGAGACGACACATCATTGTAATAGCAACTGATAGTTTATTCAAACTTGCCTGGCGTCTTTTTTCTTAACAGTTGATAGCGCGAGCAATGCTCACTGATTCCCCGATCGGGTACCTGTGAGTATGAATCATTCTTTTTTTCTTTGTTAGTAGTATTGAAGGTTCGCTGATACATAATTTTCCACTTTGGTCGATAGCCAATGCTTCGAAATTCTAAGCGTTAGCTCAATTTTTCTGCTTGCTAAAATATAGATGCCGTGCAGTTTCACCATGCACTTACATTGTCGATTGTGACAGGCGAGATGTCCAGTACTGTTTCATTCCGAATCACCCTTCCCCCCTCTCTACCTTACTGTAATTCGTTTATAATGTAAGAGCGTAGAGCTATGTAAGAGAGAGAACTCTATAAAAAATTTCGGCTCAGTCGCACAAAGCTTCCATGGCTGTTGGGGAACTGGCAAAGAGGTAATTTAGACAATGGCCCATAGGCGTTGTTGCAGGATATGTTGGGGGCACGGTCTCTCATTTCTTTCATTCGAACAATGTGACCCCTTTGTTAGAAATGGCGATTGGTTACAGAACGGCACATTATTCGCTGCACTTAGGAATGAAGAATTGTGACTAGCCTTTCGGTAGCTTACTCCAATGGGATAAAAAGCAGGAATGAGAAACGCGAATAAAATAGTGAGATTGAGAGGTTAAAAGAAGCATCCTCTTCTTGTGTGACAACAGTTCTGTGTTGCTTACAAGCAGACAATGGCACCTCTACGTTTGTACGTTAGACACCTATTCAGCGTGCTCGCGTTCTCAAATCACGGGGATAAGAATGTGCAGTGTCTTTCTTGGTATAATACTAAAAACGGGATATGTCCCCGACAGACAAAAATATCTCTGTATTACGAAATATACGTCGTGGGCCGCATTACGTCGTCGCTGGCTGAGGGTTCTGAACTTCAAGCTTCGACGATCCTCGGAACAAAACAAAACCACCTCAAGAACGTTCTGCTTTAGGCGTGAATCCCCTTTAGCCGTGGGTTGTGCGTCCTCGATTTATGTAGCAGGTAGCCACCTCGTGCTTAGTTTTTGTAATATCCGCTAGATGTTGGTACTTGTATATGATGAATATATGATAAAAATATGCCAACTGGCAGTACTTGGAGTGTTCACTAGTTGGGCGTACGGGCGGACAGACAGACGGACAAACATACAGGGAGACAGACAGACGCACGGATGGACAGATGGGTGGTCGGACGGACGGACGGACGGACAGACAGACAGACAGACAGACAGACAGACAGACAGACAGACAGACAGACACACACACACACACACACGCGCGCGCACACACGCACACATACATACATACATACATACATACATACATACATACATACATACATACATACATACATACATACATACATACATACATACATACATACATACATACATACATACATACATACATACATACATACATACATACATACATACATACATACATACATACGGACGGACGGACGGACGGACGGACGGACGGATGGATGGACGGACGGATGGACGGATGAATGGATGGATGGATGGATGGATGGATGGATGGATGGATGGATGGATGGATGGATGGATGGATGGATGGATGGATGGATGGATGGACGGACGGATGGGTGGACAGATGGATGAATGGACGCAGCCAGTGGACATGGCCAGCGGACGGACGAATCATGATTTACCGATAAAGCCTTCCGAAGCTTCGCCTCACTCATCATTGTTTCTTCCGTAGATATGCCGTGCTTGTTTTATTTTGCTGACAGCATAGGTCCTGGAATGTTTTTTTTTTCTTTGTTCCTCAGAAAACTACGGATTGGCACTGAAAGGCAAAGGTGGAGATGCCCCCTTATGCACTATATTTTGTTTCTTGCATTGAATTTTGAACGATGACAACCTTGCAATGATTGCTCCCTCAAACGTTCCCGAAGTGTGGTCTACAGTCACAGACGTACGCGTGGGGTTAGGTTAGGATTGTAGAAAAGCAGCGCGTGTGTCTCAGTTTCTTTGTTTTACTTTGATGCACAACGAAAGTTTGTGGACACGTGAAACTGGTCGAGGCCCAACGACACTGCTTTTCGACCTTTCAGCTTTTTCCTAGGCGAACCGGAAGCCGTCATTTCCACTAGGCTGCACTTAACCGTGGGCGTAGATTCCGGTCTGAGTGACGCTGAGAGTCCAGCAACCCCTTACAATAGACCACTATCTACCCACGCTGTCGTGGCGCCCCGTAAAAGGCGACCGGTCCTCTTTGTGTGCAGCGTCGTCTTCCAATATATAGAAAACAATCATCGAGACTACTTACACAAAAGCGACAGATCCGAACGAGGAAGAAATAGGAATACGAGGAAGTGGATCGGTTGCCATATTTCTCTTTTCTTTCCATAGTCTCGTGGGGTTAATGCGCTTTTAAAGCTATTGTTGGGCTTGCGCTGGCTTTTTGTGGTCGCATATCTGTAGAACCGGTGAGGTAGATGGCGAGGAAAAACCCTGAGCAATGACGAAGAAGTCATTGTCACCACTTTGCGGAATAAGACTTCTCTCGGGAACACACATGAACTCTGTAGTTGACGCTATCTTGCTGCCGCTTAGGTCATTTCTCGTCTTGTGAACCACCACCTTAAATTTTAAATATTTTTTTCTGTGCAACTTGGATTATGGGAGCTCGCTAACCCTTTGTAAATCGGTTAATTGCGCGTATGCTTGCATAACCAGTATTTCATTTACCTATACATATCCATCTGTGTTGGCTCGTAGGCTACAATAACAATATCGCAAACTCAGCTACACTTAACTCTTTCACAAACCTGAACTTAGACTAAATCTGTGTCTGTACATCTTGCAAACAACCTTGGGTTGTTGGTATGGTTCACATTTGTAGCAGTGCATTCATAGTGCAGTAGGTTTCCACCCTACCAAGGAATGGTTCAGACAGGCGTAATCGGGAGAAGCGTGCTTCTGTTGAGGCTATTCCGTGAATACTAGTTCATCGCTTGCCTGTGATTTTTGAGCATGCGTCGGTTACACACGCGTTTATTTTCTTCCTTTCAATGGGTTGGTTGTCGGGTGACGCCATCTTGAGTGTCCTGCACAAGAAAAGCGTTCAAATGAAGAGAAACGGACTGTGATTGCGTTCTTACGCACTGGAGCGTTGTTGGCTTGAGATTGAAGGAAAAGGAAACGGTGATGAGACATCCACATAGTTCCTGTCGCGAGTGTCAGAACACATTATTTGTTTTTTTTTTCCTTTCGCATCCCCGCAACGTATTTACTGCTTTTACTACGTCTCATCATATAACTCTAAAATAATCTCAATATATCCACTGTTAGGCTGTTCCTACTATACTTATATACTATACTCCCACCGAACTAGACTTCGCCCCCTCAGAGCAACTTGACATTATCCGGGTTGCCTTGTTGACTTTCAAAGTTGGTTAAATTCATGTACCGCTTCACCGGTCCATACCGATTGATATGTGGGGTGTAACGTCCCAACAGGGCCATATTATTATGAGAGACGCCGTAGTTGAGGGCTCCGGAAATTTCGACCACCTGAGGTTCTTTAACGTGCCCTCAAACCTGATCACACGGGCCTACACAACGTTTCCGCCTCCATCGGAAATGTAACCGCCGCAGCTGGGATTCGATCCCGTGACCTGCGAGTACCTTAGCCACCAGACCACCGCGGCGGGACTCACTGGTCTATACTTTGCTTGGGTGTGTTCCTTTACGTGTGACGTGCCTTTCGTGATTATATTCAAGTTCTTCCCTCCAAGGTCAGCCCTTTAGTTAAAAAAAATCCCTATGTATGGCCAAGGTAAAAACGCAACACTTGCATAAAGGCATTCTAAAGCTAATTCGAGAGTTTCAAGCTTAACGCGTGTGTTGAAACACAGATTAGTTCTTATCTACATAGCCGATTCGAGTTATGCGAGCAAACGCTAATTTGTGGCATCACAGAGCCATCGACTTTAGGACAAGCACTTGACCCCTGATTAACTTCACGCTTAAGTAATTAACTAGTTAACATAGAAACAAGGTCATCACGCTATCTTCACCCACCAGAGCGCGACGCACGCCTTGGCCGGAACACACAGCGCTTTCTTGGCTAGGCGATCACCTCAAGCCTATTATCGCGTTCATTTGACTAATTGAACGAGGCACGTTAACCATGCTCTATGCAAGTGATCGTTGTGACGTGCTTTTTTCTCTATTTTTTTTTCTAAACCCCTGTCAGAGTTCAAGAGTGGTCCTTTTGCGCGCGCTTTTGCACTTGTTCGTCGTAAATCTATCGAGTCACTCTGTATAATTACTGAACCGTGGGCTCAAAGCTTCTTCGAGCCTCTTGCCTCATGGGAATATAGGGCAGCAGCGCTAGTTGATCACATGCGTGCGATTTCGCGATGGAGCACATTTGCACATTTACAGTGATAAGAGGTATTTTTGTGTTTGTTGTTGTTATTGTTCTGAAAAAAAAGCACTATGGAACCAGGCGTTTTCAAACAACACATCATGCATATTATTCGCTTGCGTGTGATCCGAAACTCCCATGCGCAAGCGGCATATTGAGGAACATTTTAAGTTGTTCAGTGTTGTGCGTTGTAATGCGGCAACTTGACAAAGGGTCATTCGTCTGATTCGTTGGCTCGTTGGTTGGTGCCTGGTGGCGTCGCTCAACCAACTAAAGCAAGCATGGCTGTGAGTGAAGTTGCCGCATTAAAGAAAGGACAATTAAAAAAAATTAACGAAGAGTAGACGCAATGCTGATAATAAAGAAGCTGGATTCTCCAAGTCTTTTCACATATTAGGCAAAACTACTATACATGAGCGTTTGTTCTCACTTTTTTCAACCGACAACATCCACAAATCTTCGTGATTCAAGTAATTTTGCATTGCGCTTGCGTTGTCTTATTTTTTGGCAGGCATTGGCCTTTTTATTTTGCACGATAGTTGAGTGACGAGGTATGACTGGTGCCACTCCAAGGAGCTAACTGACTCATACATCGTTTCATAAACAATGTTTAATAATAGGTAGTCATGTTACAGCCGGCAAGCTGCGGCATAAGCTTAAGAGAGCTTCAAGCGACTTGAATAATTAACTGAAGTCAAGAACATCTATACAAGCACCAATAAGAGACTGGAACGCGTCTGTTCATGAGCCACAGCACGCCAAGTATCGCAGGAAGAAAAACGCGTGACATTTTATTCATCTGTATCACCCGCTAGATTTGGTAACAAAATCCTCATTAGGACAATAGACCAATCAATCATTTAGCGTGGTGTTCAGTAAACTTATACCAAACACGGTGCTTACATGTTTGCTCCAATAAAACAGAAAAGTTTCGTGCTCGCCAATTACAGAACTGTTTATACGTATAAACATTCTTTTTGTTTCTGAATATTTAAATATACACATTAAAGTTTTCATTCCAACAACTAAGTGGAAATTTTTAGCCGTTGCATAGAAATGGCGGCAACTTCCTGGATTATTTTTCATGTCAATAAAAAAACAAATCAATCGGTCACTGTGTCGCCTGTAAGAATATGGATATTGGTGGATAGCGTCCGGTCTGTCTTATGCTGTTTTCAGGAGAATCCGGTGCCCAGGCTTTGGTGTCTTCGAGTGCTTCGGCAGCCGTGACGTCAGCTCCACGCTGCCCTCCCGTGTGGGACTCAATCCACTGCTGGCCACCCGTAGAGGCCGGCAAGATGCTCACGCTGCCCTGCCGGGAGGTGTTCGGCCGGCTCAACTACACTCAGCACGACGTCCGCTGGGGGGCAGGTCAGTCACACCGGTACCCGTAGTCAAGCACACATTATTAAGGCGTAACAAAAGTCGTTGCCGGGCCAGCTGGTCTTGGTTAGCGCGTATTCGACACAGGACCCATAAATAAAAGAACACTGAAGCACAGGAGAAGCGCTTGTCCACAGAAGCGCCAGGACAAGTGCTTCTGTTTTTTTCTTTCTTTCTTTGCCTTGTCTCGACCGCACTCAATCAATCTTAAACAAATATTAGCGCAACGAAAACAGGGATGGGAGAAAAAAAAAAGACAAACCACAGCGCTTTTTACTTTGCTTTTTTTTTCAGATGTTAAATATTCCACTTCTTTTAGGAATACACATTAGTTCGAGTCAGCGCTGTAGTTTGTCTTTTTTCCCCTCCCTGTGTTCGTCGCGCTAATATTCGTTTAAGATTGTAGCGCACCAACACGCCCAATTCCCGCACCTGATCCATTCTATCCATTCTAGTTAAGCTTATCAACGTGAAAACATTAGATGCCTCATCAAACGTGAGAATCGGCCGTCAGTGCCAACAAGAGGGATGCAAAGAACCAACAGCATGGAATGAAGTCACCGCATGACGTCATCATAGAGTCACAAATTTACAGTGCTTGTGACATCACGCTACGCGGCGTCACATGGTGGCGTCATCACATGACGTGGCCACATTGTCAAATGGAGGCCGATCGTGGAGGCTGTGCATAAGCAGATGACGAGCGAAAAGCCTGCAATGCGTCCGATCTTGAAGCCAATGCAAAGCCATATTAGCTGCAGAACACTTTGGGAAGTGGGTAGAGAGATGATCAATACATTTATTGAGATTAGGAAGATGACGAATTTCGCCAGAGTATGCGGAGAACCGTCGCTGGTCTCCTAAATGCGAAGGGGATTACTTTTCTTGCGAATACTATCTAAAATTCAAGTCTGTGCCCCAAAAAGCTGCTGTCTCGTAAGACGAAGATGCAGACACGTTCTTGCACACGCAATTTCAGCACGCATTTTCACGTTATACGTATTAAAAAAAAGCATTGACAACGTAAAGTGCATCAAGTAGCGTGTGGACAACGGCATAGACACAGGTGGTAAAAAGGAACGTTGCACTTCAGAAAAATTTCTGGCACGGCGATTTGGTGTTGTAACACAGACGACATTCTTTTTTTATTTTGGCGTAAGACTGAAGAGGAAAGGAGCAGTGACAAGAGAAGAGAATGAAAATGTACTATACAAAGGATGAGCGCTAGCCCCTGTGCACTGTGTTCCTTTTTTTTTCTCCTCTCATTATTCCATTCATTTTCATTTCGCGGTGAAAAATAGAAAATAGAGTTCGCTCTGCACTGTTAGCGAAAAAGTGGGGGACAGATGGCAGCCTCTCTTAAATACACATTTAATAACAATAACAAGCTCCATTTGTCACGCTGAAAACAACCTCGTAAAAGTGGAAGAAGAAAAAGTAGCACTTAATACGCAACAGAGTAATGAGCAGCCTTCTCACTGTTTCAACCTTTTCAGTATTTTCTGATTATTTTATGTTTAGTAGTTATGTCATCCATATGTTCGCCCTGAATTGTGCTTAAGAGACGGGAAGACCGTCGTGATCCAAAGTGATCAAAATCCACAGAACTTCCATTCATTGTTTTGCTGTATTGTAATATTAACAGTAATGTAATTAGATTCGCAGTCGTGGTATATCAAGCCGGGCCGTTGAATTTAATCAGCGCCAGCCACTAAGGTTCGCCTCACAGTCATTCACATTATTATTTTTTTCTCGGAGAAGTAAACAAAGCTGTGAAACAACACATGCATTCAGCTACCCATCTGTTAGTCTGGTATGAAACAAGGAATTTAACGTGTAAGGTTATTTGTCTTCTTTTTTTCTTGGTTCAAGGAGAAGAATCTTCGATCCCGCTGTCAATACAACTTGAGCTAGTTTCGCGGAAGTGTATCAGAAGAATAATGTGTCGCCCAAATGAAGAATGAAAGATCCCGCACAATGCATATCGATTCTAGCTGCGAATGTCTAATTAGTTGACTAGGAGTGCCACAGCGAGCTTGTCGCTAGAAACTCTGGAGAACAAGAAGTTACGCTACTTTTATCTGCACGATCTGTTTGACATAGGAGTCTAATAAATCCCTGAAGACAGTCTACTTGTCCATGGTTGGTTCTCAGCCCTCAAGGGATGGTTGAAAATAGGAAAAACATCGAGGCAAAACAAGCTTTTTCAATGATAAAAAGAAAGAACGATCGACATGGTTGCTCAGAAGGAAAGTACATAGTCAGATATATTGACAATAAGCGTGTCCTTCACATCGCGTTAATGAACCCATGAGCTTTCGGGCTGCTGGGACGTGATAGAAATGCAAATGCGAAGTCTGTCTCTCGGCTGGCGTATCGTTGGATGTCTCGCCAAGACAGTGGTGTGGCTATTGACACACCCACATCAAGTGCCGGCACAACAGAAAATCCGCAGCATAATTTTTTCCCGGCTTTCACTTCCGTAAGTTATGACAGCTACTTGCTGCTAGGCACACGACAATTAACGCTAAGTGTCAGATATACCCCACTGGTCGATGGCGGGAGCAATGGCGATGACCTTGATAGCTCAGAATCTTCATACAAAACACAAGATTGTGTTTCCATTCTGAGGCGGAGCTTCTTACTGCCAGACCTAGCGCCTTAACGTGATTTTCGCACTAACGGGGCTTTCCTTTGATCTTCATCATATAAATTACCTGCGCTTACGATAGACTGCTGGCAACGAGTGCTCTACTTTTGTTGGGTACAAACAGCTCATGCACGCAGTGCTTCTCTCTCGTCCTTCACTGAGTCTTACATTAACTTCTAACAGCAAGCTGAGCAAGATATCATTGAATGTTCGAGTTCTCGCCCTGGATCATTAGCTCACGTACATTTGAGTTAATCATTCTTCTCGCTCGCGCCTTCATACGGTCAGCTTGCGTGTTCCGCAGAGTGGGCCTCAGACATCTATTTCATTGAAACGTGACAAACGCCTTGACGGGTGCTCTCTAATTTTGGCTGGTTGATATGCGATTGCCCAATTAAAAAAGTATTTTCAATGCCACGAATAGCTAAGTGCGCCATCTACGAGTAAGTTTGCCGGGTCATATGCTTCTACCGAAAATTGGTAATGTATCATGATTCACTCTAATTGTCCACTCGAATAAGTAGTAGTATTGATCCAGTGGGGACGAGAGGCAGACTTTGGTGTCCACATCAATTGCGGCTCTCCTCACCTATGACACTTCACACACGCCGTTAGTATAACGCTTCACCATTGAATATCACGATGCAGTCCTTCACTTCAGTATATATACTTCATTGTATACAGAACGCAATATATACATGTGTATTTTTCATGTTAATATGTCGCGTCCATAGGTTTTGAAGGCGAAAGTTTCTCAACGCGCCAATCGAAGGAGCCATTGGATTCTTAGAGAAAGCCTTGGCTCATCGAAAGGAGCTCTCGTGAGCAGAATTAGGTGCATTACCATATGCAAGCCATGTTTGACAGCTACTCGCGTTACGAGTAAGTGTGTATAAAGGGACTACTCTTTTAGCTTCGGCCACTCCGCCGGAAATTCCTGTTACTCACAGGTAATGGCCTTGATATTTGACTTTGCTTTTAGATCCGGTTGCACTGTCCGACAGTATATACCAAACATTGTATGTACAAAAAGTGCATCCAAAACTTCTTGGCGTTAAATACCTCACTCGAAACAAAACTCTCGTAAAAGAGTTTCAAATCGTGCGTTTCGCCACCGCGTAGTTTCCGTTTGAATTTCTCAAAAAAAAAACGACGGCCTTATTCATCTTGTTCGAGGTATAGCGCATCCAGGACGGGACAGGGAAGACACAGAACACATACACGGCGCTAACTTTAAACAATGCGGTTTAATCCGAGAAACAGCAATACTTATACCCAAACATAGCGCGTCATAACCACGTGCTGTAGAACCAGGAAATTGCAACTCATGCGACATCCAAATAATGCAATTCTTTCAATGATAATGATACCGATGGCTTGCTTATACAGGCGTCCCGAAAGTTAGCAATGAATTTCGCTTCTTTATTGAGCCTTGTCATTTGGTTAGTGCTTCTTCCGATTATACTGGTGCTATTAAAGAGGGGTTGACACCCGCATTCCTTGCAGTGACTTGCAAGAAAACCCTCAGGCTCCGCCTTGGCCACGTTATTCTTGTGTTCGTTCAGCCTATCATTGATGCATCTACCGGTTTGGCCTATATATAGCATGCATCACACGTTAATGGGATCCGGTAGATGACTCCTATGATGCACGCGACAAACCTAATACGGTGATTCTTTTCACACAGACCTTTCTCTGGGCGCTCCGGATTCGTCTTTCGGCAGTATTGCTGTTTCTCGGATTAAACCGCATTGTTGAAAGTTAGCGCAGTGTATGTGTTCTGTGTCTTCTTCTCTGTCCCGTCCTGGATGCGCTATACCTCGAACAACATGAATAAACAACAAGCCCGCCGTGCAACCTTATTGATTTCTCGCTAGGCATTCGCGGTGGTGCAGCGAGAATGCCGCAAAGGGGGGCGCATACCAGACATACAAAACATTTACCATGTCTGCATCGGCTCAGTTGAATAATTTGTACACATAACTTATAGGAATACTCGCGGTACACGCAAACTGTCATATGCATCGAATAATCACGAATCCTGTTTATAAAAGCTACTATTGCGAAAGCATGCACTTCATATTTTACGCGTACATATATCTCCAAGTCGTGTTCATTTTCATCAATCAAGTTGATGTATGCAACCACACAACGGTAAGCATTGAGCGCCGAGTTCCGAAATACCTTTGAATTAACCAGGCCTATAGACGAGTTAGATCCACGATCGAAAGTGTGCGCACTTCCGGTAACATGCAGTGCCACGCAACTGAACATCGTTACAACCAGCGACCACACTGAGCTTACGGTTCTGAAATTGTTTATGCTCACGTGCAGGGGTCATTGATCGCTGCGCATTTTTGTTCGGCGCATAAACGCCGGAAGAGTCATAAGCATCGTCTAACATTGTTCTTGCAAGAACTTTGTAGATATTTTTGCGCGATCGTTGTAGGCATTAGGAGCGTGATAATGCAGCCAGCGGCATCACTTGGAGCACGGCTGCCAAGAAATTTATGCCACTATATATATATATATATATATATATATATATATATATATATATATATATATATATATATATATATATATATATATATATATATATATATATATATATATATATATATATATATATTGTCACGTTACAACGTAACTGTAACCTGCTGATAATGGCACACAAGGACGTCAAACTGATTCGAGCAACGGCAGTACGACTATTGTTTTTCTCTGCACGCGCATCTTTGTCCTCTTCTGAACAGCGGCACATATAAGCATGCCAGCATCTGTGGAAATAATAGTTTCTTGTACTAGTGGCATTACCCCCCTTTCCAAAGGACATCGTCCCGATGTCACACCATTATTGCCAGATGAAAACACGCACGATAAGCAGTACACAAGGGGGTGTTCACCATCACTGTAAGTCTACTCAAGGGAGTGTGACGAATAGTCAGCGTTGGTAAAATGGTTTGATCCTCGAAACATGTACGACGTGTGGCTGTTGTGAACGGCGGGATTGACGAGCCATGTCCTCGTCAAGAACCTCGTAGTTCACTTCACTGAGATGACGGAGAACTCTATAGGGACCAAAATAGCGGTGTAACAATTTTTCTGACCGGCCCCGTTGTCGAATGGGAGTCCACAACCATACTCGTTCTCCGGGTTGGTAAGAGACATCGCGACGACGAGCGTTGTACCGCAGCGAGTCGATGCATTGTTGCTTATGGATTCGTTCGACTGCAAGCTTACGAGCCGCGTCTGCCAGTCTGATGAATTCGTTCGTCTTGACACTAATCTGGTGTCTGTCTGGTAGAAGCATGGCATCCAGCATTGTAGTGACCTCCCTGCCATGAAGCAACCGGAATGGTGTGAATCCAGTTGTTTCTTGCACATCGGTGTTGTAAGCGAACGTGACGTAAGGGAGGATGTCATCCCAGTTTTTGTGGTCTTGGTCAACGTACATGGATAGCATGTCGGCGATCGTCTTGTTTAGTCGCTCTGTAAGGCCATTGCTTTGTGGGTGGTATGCAGTAGTTTTTCGATGTACTGTGCCGCTAAGCTGCATAACGTCTTGTATCATCCGGGCGGTAAAAGCTGTGCCACGATCAGTAATGACAACTGCTGGTGCTCCATGTCGGAGGACGATGTTTTTCATAAAAAAGTGGGCAGTCTCAATGGCGGTGCCACGTTGTAATGCCTTCGTTTCGCAGTAGCGCGTCATGTAATCAGTAGCAACTACAATCCAGCAGTTGCCGTCACGAGACTTGGGAAAAGGTCCGAGTAGATCCATGCCTATTTGTTGGAACGGTTGTGTCGGCGGAGCGATGGGCTTCAAAAAGCCGGCTGGGCGCTGATGTGGTGCTTTACGGTGCTGGCACTCGTGACACGTCTTCACGTAATGCTTCACGTCTCGACTGAGCTTAGGCTAGTAGTAGTTTTGGCGAATCCTGGCCAAGGTACGTGTGTATCGCAAGTGGCCTGAGGAAGGCTCATCGTGACAGGCGGACAAGACATCGGCTCGTAACGGTGGTGGGACAACGAGCAGGTACTCAGTCGCGTAAGGGTCGAAGTTTCTTTTATAGAGGATATTTCTGCGGACGCAGAAGGATGATGACGAGCGGGCGAATGCTGGTGGTGGATGCGGCGTACGGCCTTCGAGATATTCGATGAATTGTCGAAGCTCGGAATCGTTCTTCTGCTGTTCAGCCAAGTCGGATACACTAACGGCGCAGAGAAAACGGCCGTCGAGATCGTGATCACCTGACGCTGTCTTAAGAGGAGCTCGGGAAAGGCAGTCCGCGTCAGTATGCTTCCGGCCAGACTTGTACACGACTGTCAAATCGAACTCCTGGAGGCGTAAGCTCCACCTGGCCAGACGTCCGGAAGGGTCTTTAAGGTTCGCCAACCAGCAGAGCGCATGATGATCGGTAACAACTCTGAACGGGCGACCATACAGGTACGGTCTGAATTTAGCTATTGCCCAGACAACAGCTAGGCACTCCTTTTCAGTTGTTGTGTAATTCGCCTCCGCAGATGATAAAATCCGACTCGCATAAGCAATAGGGCGTTCGACGCCGCCTTGCCACTGGACGAGGACTGCACCAAGGCCGATGTTACTGGCGTCTGTGTGTAATTCAGTGTCGGCATATTCGTCGTAGTGTCCGAGTAAGGGCTCAGATTGGAGACGCTGCTGGAGTTCGGAGAAAGCGCGTGTTTGCTCAAGGCCCCACACGAAGGGAACGTCGTCTTTTGTCAGACGAGTGAGGGGTTCGGCAATGGTTGCGAAATTTTGCACAAAGCGTCTGTAGTATGCGCAGAGGCCTAAAAATCGACGCAAATCACGTTTGTCTGTAGGTGGTGGAAAATCTGCGACAGCCAATGTTTTGTCTGGGTCCGGCCGAATACCGTCAGCGCTAACAAGGTGACCGAGGAACTTTAATTCATTGTAACCAAAATGACATTTTTCTGGTTTCAGTGATAGGCCTGCCGTGCGAATTGCAGCAAACACAGATCTAAGTCACCGCAAATGCTGCTCAAACGTTTGAGAGAAGACAACGACGTCGTCTAAGTAAACAAGGCATGCTTCCCACTTGAGACCGGAGAGCACTGTATCCATCATCCTCTGGAATGTCGCAGGGGCAGAACACAGACCGAAGGGCAGCACCTTGAATTCGTACAGACCATCAGGCGTTATGAATGCTGTTTTCTCTCGGTCGCGTTCATCAACTTCGATCTGCCAGTAGCCACTGCGTAAATCCATAGAGGAGAAGTATCGGGCGCGTCGGAGGCGGTCTAGTGAGTCGTCGATGTGCGGAAGCGGATAAACGTCTTTCTTTGTGACTTTGTTGAGTTTGCAGTAATCGACGCAAAATCGGAGAGTGCCATCCTTCTTTTTCACTAGTACGACGGGGGACGACCGTGTATCTGTGGAAATAATAGTTTCTTGTACTAGTGGCAATATATATATATATATATATATATATATATATATATATATATATATATATATATATATATATATATATATATATATATATATATATCACAGCGCTTCGAAGCTTCCACATTGCAATGATGTGAAACTGAGGCGCTTTTTGTCTTCTTAAACCGGTCTCATCCTATTCCTAATTGAGACCAGAAAGTTTAATCTACAGTAATTTGTCTACTTGATATTTGTAGCCAATGAAAGTAAATTAAGAGCCCGGAAGTAGGTACTGAAAGTGAAGTATGATCCCTGAAGTAGAAACCGTAGCAGCAACCAGATTTTGGTTACTTCTTGTTTATTTGAGTTTTCTTTTTTTTCGTTAACCTATTTTTCTTGTGTTATTGTTTATTTGACCAAACATTGAGCGTCGGACATGAAACTCCGTTTAAGAAATGTAGGCGTTACAGGTCCATTAAGACTATGTGCTAGAAATACAAGAACAACAATAACAAGAATATGATGAATTCTATCATGCATCATTTATACTTAAAGCCGCATGAACCATCACCAAGTGGTTTTCCCACAACTAGTACAAATTACTGCTCATATTCGCTCCTCATTCATTACAGCTGCATGTGCCTGCGTTTTCTGTACACACTCTAGTTCACATAAATTTGAGAATGTTCTCTAAACTCTCTTTAGCTGCTAAAAAAAGGCCACCCCTCATTTAGTATTTTGAATGGATCCTTTATGTGAAGGAAAAAATACAAATAAAAAAACATGATGAGGCCTTGTGGCAGACTTGTGCCATTGGCAATTTTGTTTCTTTCCTTATTTTTTTATTGTGCCTTACTGACAAAGGGTCAATTTAGGCGTCAGCCGTGAGGCTTGGAATCACTTGTCTCTCATGTTTTCACTCGGGCAAGCAAATTCGGTGCGTGGGCTTATTTCTGCGTAGTACGAGTTATGAGGGTTCGCTACACGACGTGCTTTTTTTAGTAAAGCCCGTGTTATGTAAGGCAATGATTAGACATTATATCCTATTCGTATTGCTCTTACAGCGAACTAAATCTCGACAATATACGTGGATTGATCACCCGTTACTTACATTGCTTCACTCTCACACCTAATAAAGTTGGAATGCATTAAAAATTGTCTATAGCCAGAACTTTTTTTTTCGAATTTCGCCACTCCTATTGATATTGTAGGCAAGCTTGCATGTTCACGCCGAATTTTCGTGAGCCCGTTTTACGACCCAGCTCGCCCGCATGGTACACTCGTCACCCGTTCTATGTGTTCGACGATCAACGCGCCTGCTCATCGAAGATAACGTACACCGTTGGAAATGGGTCTCTCACACGAGAAGACCTGAGCTTAAGGAGCCGTAAGAGGCAGTCGTCACTAGCTTCGAGACGTCCAAAGCAGAGAAGGTGACGTGGTTGCAATATAGGCGGGAGAGACGATATGAAGGGAGCCGAAGTGCGTCAACGCGTGCTTACACGGAGTAGAGTGAAGCAAGTGGCGTGATATCATACCGCGACGGGGAGAAGAAAGAGAGGCAGCGAGACCTCCCGGCGCAGAGCCGTACATCAATCCCGGTTCTCGCTTGGCTGGCCACTCGGCCAGCAAAGCAATCGGTCCTCACGCTGGCTTCATCGGTCATTCCCTCCGCGGGAATTACGGTTCTACGATCGAGATGCGGCTGCCTCCGCGAGGCGCCCTATATACACGCCGGGAAGCTCCACGACGTGTAGTGCGCTATATAGCTGCCGTCAATTCGTTCTTCGCGGGGACTTGCGGCCTTGACACTGAAGACGTCGACTAGATGTCGTGAATGTATGGAACAAGAAAGTGAACACCGGGAGGAAATCTCTCGCGGAGCCTGTCGCTATAAATGCAAACTCGTCTTTTGGGATGCAATTACGTGTTGAAGCTAAGCACCCCGCAGTGAAACCTGATACGAGGAGTGTTCGGCGCTACGTTAAGCGTCTGGACGACAGTGGCGTCAAAAATTGAGTCAACTGACGTTCTAATTATCGTTAGGCGGGACAAATGAATTGGTAGGAAAAGGAGGAGGAGGACGAGGAGGACGAGGAGGACGACGAAGAGGAAGAGGAGAGAAGGGCAAGGAAGTTGGCCAGTTATAAAATTGGCTGACTACCCTGTGTCGGAGAAATCGGTAAGGGAATAAAAGATGAAAGAAGAAATGTTTCAAAATAAAGAGTAAAAATAAGAAAAGAGATAAATGCATCCATACAACGCCTGTATAGGGAAGATATGCGGTGGTCTCTAGTCACCGAGCGCATGTTAAAATAAGATAATGCAATTGAGGACAACAAGGTGCAAGGTGGCGTAACAAAAGTAGCGAACTTGCATGCACAAAATGACGTCAAGTTGGGAAAAGTCGGGTTAACTGAAGATCGATAAAAGAAGCCGTTACCCTTTAGATGGCGCAAGACAAGCTTGCTAATGGTCGCTGTCGAGATGTTCTGATAACAACAATGCTACATGACACCAGATGCCATGCTGCCCTGTATGTGTCCCGTGTTTTGACTTCTGTGCACATTCGTCTTGCTACAAGCAGAGCGTGCTTTGCCGAGGGTCATTTTTCGTTTAGAGAAAATGTAGTAAACGTGAAAGGTTTTTGTCATCGTCACTTACTAGATCATGTATTATATTATCAAGTTTCTTTCTAAATGAGACGGCATACTTCGAAAATGGCCATTAGAGACACCGCGTTGTGAACACGTATTACGTCACCGTCCCTTAACACGTCAACAGTATTGTTCCTTTCGCTAGTCTTCATACTTTCTTTCTTTTCTTTGTCTATCAAACTTCAGCCAGCCTGGCTAACAAAGCTAACTGGGCTTTGTTTCTTGCTTATTAAGCACTGGAAGTTTATTTCACTACTTTTTATGTATGACCACTTTTTTTTACCAAATTCAAACGCTTGTTAGCGCTCAAAAACAGCGTGGCAGTAATTCAACAGCTCGTTCAGTGTAATTGGCGCCCGTCGCAGTGCTCTCGTGACGCTAATTAGGTAAGACGCGCGTCATGACATTGCCAGCAGCGACGCAACAGAGCCAATTACTTTTATCTCCTCTTTTCACCGAAGGAGCCATTGTGCAACGCAGAGAAGCCATCTGATGAGTCACCTAAATTTCTGTCACTCTGAGAAACAGCTTGCACAGGCTAGATTAGGCAATAGAGTATGCGGGTTGAGTGTACGCCACTCCTGCGAAAAAGGAAAAAAAGGGCGCAGAAAGCTAAAGCGCGACAGAGAGCAAGGCATTCGGAAAGATTCAGAAAATTAGGAACCCGCTGAACGTTCAGCATATTCTGTTTCTCGGAACTTCACTAGGTTCCAGAAACAAGATTGTCTGCAAGGCCATTTGAAAATTCCATCGTAACACAAGGGAGACACCTTGATAGTAGACACCTAGTTGTAGTGCAAGAAAATTAACAATTTGGTACACCGGGTAGCAAGAACATTGTCGACTAGCATTCAAAATTATTAATAAAGTTTTTACTTAAAACTATATTACTTTAAAAGCCTCTATCATATAGTTTTTCTATACGTCTGAATAATCTCAGTAAACGTTTCATCTCGACCTGACTTTTCAAAATGTTTCTATTCTTAACACTACGCATGGTGGGTAGGAGCCATCAACCGAGAGGCAAGTCAGATAAGAGCAAGAATGCCAGTGTTGACGGTGCAGTATTTTAAAGGTAAATTCGCGGCAGTGTTCCACGCAGTGAACTGTGCTGCCCCACGCAACGTTAAAGGTAGAAAAGGCTGGAGCGGCCATGGTTGTCACTAAATTATCAACATCGTGAGCTTGCTGCTCACATTATCACCCCACTCGTCTCACAGCCGCAAGTGGTGGGTGCATGACTTCTCCAACTATATAAAGGAATCGGCCGATCAGTTTGTCTCTCTGACGGGATGTTCTCTCGGTTCAGGTTCTCCATGTAGTGTGCACTTTGTCGTGCAACAATTGCGCCACCAACTATTCGGCTTCACGCATTATTTCCTTGGAGTGTCCATTCAGCCTTGCCGGGTTTCACGAAACAATCGGCCCGGAAACTTATTCTCTAAACAAGCCAGAAGTTCCGGAGACGAACTTCTAGGCTTGGGGAGACAAAAACGAGAGTGGTATTATCACGAGCACTTCTCCAACACCTAAAACAGTGTAAAGACCAGCCATGGTGTGTAATAGTGATGGTGCTGAATTGCTGACCCCCAAATTTTTTAATTAAATCCCGGCGGCGGCGGCGAAAATGCTTAAAGGCGAGAATGCTTGAGATCCATGTACTTAGATTTAAGGGAATGTTAAAGAACCCCAGAGGGTCTAAATTTCTAGAGCTTTCCACTATGATGATAATAATGAGGTTTGGTGTTTTGTGGCGCAAGGACCATTTCATGACCGAAGAGTGCCCGTTCATGGGACACGAGATGTGGACAATGATTGTGATAAGTTGCTGTATAAGGGCCTTAAAATTCCTCGCGCTAAGGTGGGTAAAAGCATAGAAGTAATAAAGTCATGACCATGTCGGGAAATGTATTACATAGTGTCAATGAATTACGAAAAGTTGTGATTATGAAAACCATGGTGGGCATGCATGGCATTAGCACAAATGCCTCGATAATTCACACGCCGCGAGGCAATTGCTTGCGGGAAACCTATCTGGAGAGGTTGTCCTACGGAATGGCTGGGTATATGACGTGAAAGGTACGGGCATCTCTCAAAAAAGCCAACAACAATTTATGTGTGAAAAGTGAGCTTTCCGCTATGGCGTTTTTTATAATCATATGGTAGATTTCGGACGTTAAATCCAAATAATAAGAAATAAAAAATTACCGTCATCTTCGACTAAACCTGGCATACAGGATCAGTTATTCGTCCCGCCTTAGACGTACCAATAATTCCTACTGTCTTAACTGTGGCGGCGTTGAAAGCATGCACTTCAATGCCCCGCGTATCGCGACGAGAGACAATTTTTCGGACTACAAGAAGACGTGACTGACCACGATCTGCTAACGTTACACAAGTGTTAGGTGCAATGCTCGGCCCTTCGTAATAGCGACGGGTTTTAGTCCGCATTAAACTAGCTGTCGAAAATCGGCCTAATCGGAAAGTCTTTGTGATTCAATATTTAATAAAAAAGAGGCCCAAACGTAACTCACATCACAGTTATAAATATTCGCATTACATTCCGTTGCTCATTTTATATTTGTTGTAATTTTTCTTATTTTGTAATGTTTCCCTCTCTTCTAGAATATTTCAATTCTACTTTCCATTCCTAAACAGAATAGCATGCGAGTGGTTATACATACGCCGATAAAAACGTGCTTGTCTTTTTAGCTAAAAAGCGCTTGTTCTGAATATATAAAAAATACTTGAGGCACGAGGTGTCGAACAAGGCAACGTTTAGACAACTCAGCAAGGGCTGAATTCAAAAAGCGTTTTCTTGACTGCGCCATTTATTGACCATTATATTGAGGGGGTACGATAGTGATGGCACGAATTCAAATTACTCTGCACTTCTGAGGGTAAGGAGGACACACGGAGGCCAATAAATCGGCAAGAAAACGAATCGAACCAGCCAGGCCATCTGGTGTGGCAGTGACTGTAGCGGCATGAAATCAGGATAGAAAAAAGTGAGAGGGGGGAAAAACACAAATAAGCGTTGCTCCAGCGAAACAAAAGCAAATTGTGAAAACACTGCCATTCAACTTGTCTTTCTCATTGGACAAGGCTCAAGAACATGAGGCGGTCTTTCTGGTTTGTTCATGCTTGCTAATGTGACTCAAAAGCCAAAATAAAAGAAGGCAGTTTGAATACTGGATTTATTCATGTTTATTTCGCCATGTACATTTGTGCTTACTCCTTGTGATTTTTTTCACTCTTGTTCGATGAACCATTCATTCTAGAAACATCAACTTTCTGTTCGTATTAAAAGGTCCGGACTGCACGAACAAACTGACCATGCTAGCTCGTCTGGTGGCCTGGAATACTTGCACCAATGCATGAGGCACCAGAAGAAAGCACGCCTTTTCTAGCTTTGTCATTTCGATCCGCTTTTTATTCTGTTCTGGTTTCACAATGACTTTCTTGAATGCAAGCACATTATCTATTGACGCTAGCTTTGAGACAATCACATTATCAAAAAGATGGCACCATGACGTAACAAAATAAAGCCTAATTTTTGTGTGTTTTCCAGTTTTTATTTTTTTCGCTTTCCAAGGACAAATTGTTCTTCCGCCAAGCAGAAGGGCACATTTCGGCCAAATCTGCTTTAATCTTTGTGTAATAGATCAATGACACGATGAGAAATGAAGTCCTGCATGTTCGACAATTTTTCCCTATCTGTCTTTTACTTTTGTTTAACATTTCTGTGTCCAACTCGTTACTATGCAGAATGCATTTGCTTCTGCTGCTTTTACGTACCCCCGCATGCCGCGGAACAGCAGCAAGCGATGGTTTCCTGTGCAGAAATCAATCGATAAACAAACTTTTCTGTTTCAAGGGTGAACTAGCTTCCGACCGGGCGTGTAGCTACTCGGGACAATACCACGGTGTACGCTTCCGGTGTTCTTTTTTTCTCTACTTTTACCACTTCCGCCTTCATGGCTAACAACAGTGGCCACGTCTAGTGTCTGACACACATTCGTCTTCGCGTTTTTCTTTCTGTCTCGTGACGCAAAGCAGCCCTCCCGGTGGCCTTCAAGTATACTCCATTTGTCAAGCTCACTAATAGGGGCGTTCCGCACGCGTCACGTGACGCATTCCCGCACACGCCTTTTTCGCGATGAAAGAAAAGCCAGATGCTAGTGGTTTCTATTACAAGTATTTACGGATACACGTGGACTCCGTGTTTCTTTTTTGTTTTCCGCATTCAGTGCTCATCGTCCCGCCTTTAGTTCTAAACTGTGCAAGTAGAAAACCATAAACGAATCTTAAAGTCCGGACGATCTCTCTATGCCAGACAGCCATGTTATGGGGGTGAGAAAAAGACCCAGCGAGGGAAACATTCCGAGAACTCGCATGGTCTGCACTTTTGAGGTGTAGCCCAACTGAAGCTAACCGACGCAGAAAACTCCTCCCCACATCAATGCCGTTCTACCAAACCCTCTGAAGAGGTCGGGTCACCCTAAGCGCTAGTCCCCTCTACTAATGGCACCCTTGTCAAGACGGATCCATGGACAGTTGCCGGACGTGCATGAGCGTCAAAGAGAGGAACGAGGAGAAGGGCGTTTGTGTGAATCAATCAATTCGAAGGCCGTCCATCTCATCTTTCTTTTTTTATTATGCCATGGCCTAACGAACTAACCCCCCTCTTCAAGCAACTCTTTGCAGTTCTTTCGTTCTCTGACGTAGAATGGTAAAAGACAAGTGAGGAACAAATAACAGACAGAGAGGAAGAAGATATTAGCATGGTATTACTAACACTGCTCACACCTAGCTGATCTGCATCTGTGTCGCCCTTAAGTATAGAAACGACGATATCATATTTTCCTTTCGTGACGGCAGCGTTTTGCAGCAAGATGGCAAGTTGGGGCCAGTTCGATTACGTTCATAAGCATTTCTTAGTCGGGCTATGTCAGGTATCCGGCGTTGTCCGTGGTTGGTGTCCGTGCAACGACAGGTGTTCTCTCTGTGCTCTCGCTCCCTCTCCCATGGGAACAGCAGGAGTGCTCGCACTCATCCTTGCCCTTAGCAACCAGAACATGTGGTGCGAAAGAGTGTGGGAGAGGGTAGGTGCAGTGCTTCGCCGCTACTCCTCTCACCGTTCGCTCTCTCTCTCTTTCCTTCGCCTCATACTCCCGCCCGCTCGCGCCTCACTCTCGACCATTCACTGGCCGAGTGCCTCTCAAGAACATCCAGAAATGTGTGCTTCAGACACCACTGTGAAACGCCAACACCGAGCGGATAACGCTGGCACCGCACTCTTCCGTCCACTCGATCCTCACTCTCGACTGTTCGCTGGCTGGGCACTTCTCAGGGCGATGGCAGAAGTCGGTGAAAGCGAATGTCTGACGGCAACAGTACCCTCTCTCGGCGCAAAAAAATGCATTGTCGTTTCCTGACGATTTACTTCGGGAAGGTGGGGAATTTTTTTTTTCAAAATGGTTATTTTCGCAATTGCTCCGTCGTTAATGCGAGCCAATGCATCACCTGGTGATGTTCGAAAGTGTTCAGTTCAACCACACGTTTGCAATGAAGTTAAGCCATATTTATCAATAACATTCAGCTCGGGTTAAATGCGTTCCTTGTGAAGCTTGCATTCGTCTCGAGGATGTCGCAGTAGATCCCAGATGTGACGGATTGCTTAGGCAACACAGGTGTAGCTTTATTTTACAAGGGGTGCGAATTAATACATGCACAGATGAAAAAAAAATTACAGTATATCTACGGAGTGAATGATCATGAGTGGGGCAAAGCTTTGAAGGGCTTTATCGACAAACTGTCACTCTTCTGTCCGTCCGTCCGCCCGTTCGTTCATCCGTCCGTCCGTCCGTGTGTCTGTCTGTCTGTCTGTCTGTCTGTCTGTCTGTCTGTCTGTCTGTCTGTCTGTCTGTCTGTCTGTCTGTCTGCCTGCCTGCCTGCCTGCCTGCCTGTCTGTCTGTCCACACCTGCTGAGTTAGTCATAGAACTAGGCGGAAACTTACCAAGAGAGACATGCATACAGACCCACGGCTTAAGGAGCTTCGCCCCTGAGAGACTGCATGAACGATTGCGTCACGCCTTTGTATTTCACGTTTGTGCATGCTTTCTTATGACCTCCCCTTCCTTTTTATTCGACGCCCAGTGGACGAATTGCGTCAGCCAGTTCTGCAGAGACAAAAAATCATTACAGGGGGGGGGGGGATTTCGCTGGAACCAGTAGTTTCACCAGTCCCTGTACTAAGCTTACTTTATTTTCGCATTCAATTAGGTCTTGGTGTAATAGTGAACACAAAGACATCTTAGAGAGAAAAAAAACGTAATCGAAGTCTCAGAAACATCACAGCCCGGGTGCTTGAAAAAGAGTCGCCCTTCTTTTGTAGAGAGAAGGGTGACACGACTATTCATTAACGGTAAATGAGTTTCTTGAAGGAGCCGCTTCGAAAAAAAATTACTGTAGAGGTGGCAGACGAGAAGAATGTAATGTTTGATAGCTTTTAGTATGCAATTAGTGACGAGCTTCAAAACGAAGCTTCACTGCGCGGTTTCTGTCGCTTTATGCGTCACCGCTCAGTGGTGGGTGATTAGTGAAGGCTTGAAATGTTTGTTTTTTTCTACTTAAGTTTTTAAAATATTTCTATGAATGACGGCAAGTTAGACTCCGAAGCCAAATTTCGTAGCGTCCCTCATAACGAGCAGACATTTTTCGCGCAAGCCACTCGCACAATAGCGTATTTTTTCCGATGCTCAGACCATCCAAGCAACCTGCTCTAAGTAATCAAATAGGTACTCGCGTATCCAAGCTTATTGCGTGCAAGAATCAGGATGTGCTCCTTTTAGCCTTCCCTCTTTGTTCTTGGACTCTTGAAGGTTCTCTGCCAACATTTTCAGTGGGGCCCGGTGTTTTTTAAAGTTGTTTTTCAATGATTGTGTGTTTAATAAATTTGGGTAGAGGTTAATGACAACAATAATTGATGGGTCTTTACGTCCCGTAACCGCAACATGTTTGTGATAGACGCCATTGTGGATGGCTCCGAAGACTTTCGCCGTTTGGTGTCGTTCAAGGCGCACCTAAAATTATTTACACGGGCCTCTAACACTTCACCTCCATCGAAACGCAGCCGCAGCGGCCGGGTTTTGATCGCGCTTGGGGTCCACACTCCAGCACCATAATCACGACAGCACTGAGGCGAGCTGAAGAAGAGTCTAATGCCTAGGCGCCGCACTGGCTACTCCTTTTTGACGCGATATCGTTGGAGATCTCGTGTCGCAGGAATTCCGCTGTCGGCGTCAGCACCATTGCTTGTGAGCGAAAAATCGTCCGTGAGCGAAAAAATTGAGAAAGAAGCAAATAAAATAACCAGTAAAATTTTTGGTCCAATTGCGAATCGAACCCGGGCCGTTCGCTGGGACAACCAGGTGTCCTACCACAAAGCCAATTTGTCATTTGCAGCTGCTTCGGGAAGAAACACTACATAAATGCCATGTAGTGGAAGGAGTCTCCTTGACGCATTTTGTTTGACCGGTGTCACGACGCAAACGACCCTCCATTTGGTGATTTGTAGGCGCATTTGGGAGGCCATCAAACTACGTAGAAAAAAGGCGGGAATAGTGCAGCCATGGCCGCTAAAAACACACTTTTAAACAGCTCTAAACTTGGACCACCATGTTTATCTAGCAGAAAACATATCATGCCTTTCCTGAGGCGTTGATCAAGCAAACAGCCAACGCTAGATATTGTGCTGCCCTCTGAGAGACATTGTGAGACTCTTCGTGCCCCTTCAAGGCAACGCCATTTCAACAAACCACAACACTTGCTTCACCGACCGTAATGCGATGCTTGTTGCAATTGGCCGGAAGAGGTCTCCAGAAGAACAAGTCGAACAATTGCCAAATAACTATAACGCAAGACGGACGACAGAATGTGACCATTTACGAATACAAGTGTCACACCTAGGCGCAGTTCATAATACAGGACCATGTGACTAAATAACTGTACAATATTTTCAAAAGTGCTGTTAAATAGATCGAAAACATGTACCATTTCTATAGATACGTCGCGCTTGTGCGCGCGTGTGTTTGTGTGCGCGTGAGTGTGTACCAAAACATAAAAAGTATGCACCTAGCGGTTGAAGGGCGCTCTAGGGACGGATTTTGCTTTCGCATTCAACTCTTAAAGACGAAGCTTAGGGGTCCCCAAATTTTTTCCCCTTTTTTCGTAGAGTATAGTTGCCACCATCAAGTAGTCAGCATTCACAAAATTACTCGTGCAGGCATATAGAAGAACAAACACGAACTTAGTCTCGGTACTTCTGTACAAACAAATGGTTCCTACACTGGGAATGCTCGTCCAGTCGACATTGAAATGCTTTCACGTCACAAAACGAACGAAACGTTGAAATTATCTCAGCACCACAAAAATGATACAGTGCTCCTGATTGGCGGCCGTAGATCCAGCACCGAAAACAGCTTATCGCAGCGAGTCTGGCATGATTTCCAGTATCTTCATGCATATAGTGATGACGATCCCTTGCGATTGCGTTGATTGACCTTCCAGTAGAAGATTTAGGACACGGTAAATTACGTCGTTTAAGTTTTTCTACAATTCATTTCACTGAGTGAGAAAGGGTGCGTAAAATGCGATTGGTGTTATGGAGAGGATCCAGCGGAATGCCTACCCCCGCTGATGGTACTAGAATGACTACTGTAATATTGACAGCTTCGCCTGCCCAAACACCGGTCACGTCAGCCTACGCAGTGTGGTAGCTCAGTGGATAAAGCGAGATTAACATTGCAGACCTCGTAAACCCAGGTTTAGTTCGAGCCAAGGCGGCCACCCTTTGGTGCCCATGGGCACAAAATGATGTATAACACTCATGTATGGAAATACTAAGATTCAGGTGCACCATAAATAACTCTATAGGTAGTTAAAATTGATTAGGAAAACACCGCTACGGAACGACTAAAAATTTAATCGTTGTTCTAGTGCCTCAAACCCTGAGGTTTACTTGGCTAATAAGTTTGTCAGCCTAGAAGCAGACCCGATCATTTGGCAGCGTGGCAGGATATACCAACGTGCCTGGCTTTGTGGCTACTAGCTTTGTGGCCGCGTTTCTGGGCGGGCCCAGAAACGCAGAATTAAAAGTAATTGATAAACAGTGAAGCTTTATGATTAGGATATAGTGATCATGGCTTTTAGAAAACCTATGACTAAGAAATTAGCATTATGTGACCAGTGTAATTGCAAACCGTCATAAAGAAATGCAGTTTAATGTACGATATAACTAAAGAGGCACTCCAAGTGAATGAATAAAGATTAGTTTCGGCCATCCGATTTTTTATTGCGCATCTACGTGAAGGTATAGCAGAATTATTTCCATTACTCCTATTTCGGTACGGGCAACCTTCGGTGGGAACCGAAGCTGCGTCCTCGAGCAGCACGTTTACCACAAGGTATACGTCGGCGGGTGCCGAAACGCATAACAAGATCATGAGGGAGGTTATGGAGATTTTACATATTGCACTGTAAGGACGGCCTAGCCGGTTTATACTTCTTGATGATTGTATTAACCAGCCGTTTGTTTCACTTATCCCTAATCAGACTTTTTAAAATTATCTTACATTCAGCCGTCATGTAGGGTTAATCGAGAATTTGAAGGCTGAAGGTTTCTTCTTTTGTTTCGTTTGTTTTTGGACGCAAATGACAAAATTCTGATGAATGACTTATCACACGGCTGGCTCCTACAGCGCATGCACTGTATTTCTTTGTTTTTTTATCAAGGTTTTCTGTTTGTGTAATCTTTCAAGTGACCATTCAAAAAAAGATGACGCGCATTGGTTATGCTGTGATCCTCTTTCTTTGTCTTCGCACTTTTGCGTTGTCGCTCGCTAAACATGAACTATCACCGATTGGGTGACCTTTGCCCTCTATAGTGCTTATAAACATTTTGTCAACTTTCATGGGGCACTGTCCTCAAAAAATTAAAACGAGAGAAGACAGGCACCCAACTTCACCCTAATTAAATCTTGTTCAAATATTTGCACTGCGTAGGTGTACTACGACCTACAAATAAAATGAAAGTGGAAAGAAAACAAAAGTGGTTTCACTTCTATCTATATAGTGAGAAGTTACCAAGAGAAGACTAAATGAATGAAAACGAAGAAACTTGAAGAAAAACTCGCAAAGCTCCTTACGCATTAGCATTTAAGAGGACTCGAAGTTGAAAGCCACCTCATTTGGTTCATTTACCATCCACTGCGGCTTTCCACTCCAGATCACGTTCGCATGAGACCTAAAAGGTTTCCACCTTATAGTAACCTAAACTGGCTATTGCAAATGAGGGAAGCACCGCATGCCCTTCGGATGTTGTGAATGCCCTTACATTGCAATAATCATCCAAGAAAATTTAGGTGTTATCACTGCCTGATCTACAACGGCGTCATGTGGGACTTGTTACTCCATTCTGGTCGGAACTGTGGTCACGTGAAGACCGCGGCAGAGCACAGTTGTGTACAAACGTGGCAGCACGAGGCTTAGGTGCTGTTGCGGGGCTACACAAGAAAAGCAAAGCAAAAAATAAATGAAAAAGCTGCTGGCATCAAGCCTGGAGCAACAGTGGATCTGGGTGGCCTTCCATGGCTTACAAGTCAAGCCTAGCTTAGACATAGCCAGTACAGATCCACATGAGCATAAAGAGTGGCAGTTGAGGCAAGTAAAGTCTAGTTGTGCCCCTCTCATTTTTCTCTCTCTCTTTATTGTTATTGCATGTCTGTCATTCTTTCCATTAACATTTTACCTGCTTGCATTCTTTTTTTTTCTCGACTCATTCATAGCAACGCAATCATATGATCCCCATAAATGCTCTTTCTGCCATCGTGCCTGGATAGACAAGGAGTCAGGACGCTCTCGTTCAGAGCATGAGCACCAAGGTTCAAATGCCACCTCGGCGAGAACTTTCATTTTTATTTATTGATTTATTTATTCTGCTCTGAAGTTGTCGTATCTTCTCCCCTTTATTCCTTCCTCCTTTCCACATCACCCAGCAGAGCTTTTGTTTCCCGCACGCCTCCCTCCTCCTTGCCGAAGCACTCCTCGTTTTGCTCGGCTTTACTCTCTCCCACTAAGTTTCACAACTCTTGCCACACCCTTCTCCATAACTCCGCTTCGCTGTGCTCTATCCATCCACTGTCCTTACCTTCCCTCACCCCCGATGTACTGGGTAGTGGGGCTTGTCCAATTCTTGCGGCTCATATATATAGAAAGAGTTTTCACGGATGCCGCACGACTTCGTCATCATCATCATCATCATCATCGTCATCATCAGTCTGACAACGCCCACTGCAGGACAAGGGCCTCTCCCATGATCCGCCGATCAACCCTGTCTTGTTCTTCCTGCTGCCACGTCATACGTGCGAACTTTTTAACCTAATTGGCCTACATAGCTTTCTCGTCTCCCCTTCGTGCGTCACCTTCTCTGGGAATATCGTCAGTTACCCTTAATGAACAGCGGTTATTTTGCCTACGTGCTACGTGCCTGACCCATGCTCTATTTTTCTTCTTGATTTCAAATATGATATGACTTACCTCAAGCTTAATAAACTGCACTGTAGAAAGACGTCAATTCAGTCAAAGCACATAATGAAAAAAAAGTTTTACACTGGCGGAAACCTTGCATACCCATCTGAGCAGCGTATCTCGGCCGGTCCCCTTTTTTGGGAGTAGTAAAGTTTTGATCATCACATACTCTAATATTCGAGTAAAAGGTAGAGCGAAAAATTCAACAAATGGCCCATTCAGTGTAGTTTGAGTATTTTGCACAGTTCCTGGTGCACAATTTGCATGATCACCGAGCCCACATTTCTTCGCTAATCGAATGTGATGGTGCATTTCGTAGATCGCGTAAACCGTCCTACGCAAGAGGTCCAGGAGTCATTTCAGGGGGATAGGCCAAACTAACAAGAAAACAGGTACAGTGATCATATGTTTCTGGTGTAGTTACCGACATGATTTGTCTTCTTAACTGGAAACTTAACCTTACGATAACTTCCCGTTCGTTTGGCGAAAACTTCTTTCTAACCATTGCTTCAATATTTTTTTTTGCTCCTTCAGCAACGGCGGTTTGGTGCCAGGCCAGACACAGCCGAATCCATTAGCCAACCTTGTGTACTTACAGAAAGCGGGCGCATCTCTGAGAAAAGGCGCTACCGTGAAAAATGGTTGAGCATTCTGGGCCCCCCATTACGCCTAGTCGAGGACTCTTCTCAGACACGCAAGCTCCTCGACTCGGCCTCAGTGCTCGAACCTCAAACCGCGCAATACGTCTTGCGTCAGATCGGTCTCGCAGGGCGCTCGTCTGAACGAGACCATCGTATGCGGCTGTAGAACAAAAACAAAAGGAGAGGGGAGAGGGGAAGACACACCAGTAAAATAAATCAATTACAATGGTTAACTCCAATAGGTGTTGTCAGATCTTCACTCTTTCTTTACTCTTTTAGCAGATTTTCGCTTGTTTCTCTTTTTACGTTATCTGAGTGTGCTACCATTAGGTCTATTCTGGGCGCGCCTTATACTCGGGAAACTTCCACAAGCCGGGAAACTCGCATGGCTCTTTATTGCATTACTTACAGTTTTAACGCATGTGTGAATTATTACTCTTATTGGCCGACCTATACAAAACGGACGTTACGACATGCAGTCAGTAAAGCAACCGATGCTGCTAGTTGGTGACTGTTCACGGTTTCGCTGTACTTTGTACTAAACTTGCGCAAAGAGAGCAAAATGCGGACCGATGGCGCGTAAAGGGTCAACCATTTTGCTTTTTTGGTGAACTCGCTTGTACACATGATTGAAAATAAAAGAAGAAGTGGGTTAAGGTAAAACGTATTGCATGTGGTATCATATTCATGCAGAATACCCCCCAACCCCCACCCCAAAAAAAAATACACCCTGTTGCCCTGCGCGTGTGTGAAAGTGCTTGGGATGCTCGCTTGCTGGCTGTGTATCCGGCTGCGCGGTTTCCCACAAATCATCATACATGCGGCATGCGTTGGTCGTCCCGATCGAAAGCTGCCTGAACGACTTATAATGCCGTGCCAGCTTTTGACAACACAGAACCGCATATGTTTTCTGCAACCAGATATCACAAAAGGCACGGTCCTAAGTGAACCAAAACATGAACGTGAAGTCTGGTATAAATCCTTGCTGTGGCCAAAAAACATAGAAGCTATAGTAATCACTGCGCTTATCGAAGTCCTATTTTTGCCTTATCTCGTGGGCGAACCCCTCTATCTCTCATGCCAAGATAAAGTATATAAAACAAGGTAGGCCAGTCAAACGGGTGCTGGTTAACGCCGTTATTCAGGCTCATCACGTCATCAAGAGCCACCTGTCACAAACCCACCAACACGGAAAATGAAATCACACGCTCAACCAAGAAAGCGCCAGCCAAACCCAAGCAATCGATAGCAGACAAGCAGACACTGCAGTGGCACATGAGTCCGTTCCTTCCGTCAGGCAAAACTCAACGTCGCACACACAATGTCGCCATTAATTCTGGCAAGCGGGGTGAGTGTTTCGAGACAAGCTATACAATTCATTTGGAAGAAATCTGCGAAATTCTGATTGATTGATTGATTGATTTGTGAGGTTTAACGTCCCAAAACCACCAGATGATTATGAGAGACACCGTAGTGGAGGGATCCGGAACTTTCGAGCACCTGGGGTTCTTTAACGTGCACCCACTGAGCTTATGGGTCTACAACATTACCGCCTCCATCGGAAATACAGCCGCCGCAGCCAGGATTCGATCCCGCGACGTGCGGGTCAGCAGCCGAGTACCTTAGCCACTAGACCACCGTGGCGGCGCATCAGCGAAACTCTGAAGCATGCAATTTGGCATGAATGGTGCAAACGTGAAATAAACGTAGCTAGTGAATTTCATTGAGATCTATCGACCTCAAAAAATCGCCAGAGTTGGCCTTTAAAACGTGTAACTTTCGCCCTTACATTGTTACTGTATGCTCCTTCTTCAGAGCCATTGCATCTTGCGGCTACGCAGCGACTCTAGCAAGCACAAATGAGCTAAGCAAGCCTTTTCTTCGACACTCTTGGCATTACACAGAAAACAAAACAAAGGGTGAAGGAATGACGTTTACCTAATTGCTGTCGTTGTGCTTGTGAAATAATTAGGTATTTAGGCAAGTAACGGGAAGAAACCTGTCGTCAGTCCTTTATTTTCTGTTAGATTATCCACCTCAGTGCGGCTAAAGCTGCAAAAGCCGTCGATTGTAGCGCCATCGAGCGAGAATGAGAACCACCGTAGGCGCCATCCAGCGCGCACCATCCATCTCGGTTCCTCGCGAACTGTCGGTAACAAGGTTCACTCGTTACACCCCAACACACATTGCTACATTGGCTCTGCGTGGGCAGGAAACAGATAGTCTTCTGGATGAAAAGCCTCCATTGCCACCGCCATTTTGTAGCTCTTCATACACGAAGGAATCCGCCGAGCACGTACAGCTGAGCACAGCTTAGGAACAGGAGCAGCGTTTAAACGACCACACGCTGTGGATTGAAACAGCCTTTCTTTATTTCTCCTGAAAAAAATATATAAGTGACCCTCTGGTGAAACTTTTCCTTCCGAGTTTATTTTGTTTTTTTTTACACACCAGTTGCTTCTGCTCTACTGACTTGCTGAGCGCAATTTCAGGCCATGTTATTTTTTATTTTTTTTTCACTGTTTCATTTTTACACTCTTGCACACTCCTCACCCCTCTATTTCATCACGTTTCTGGCAGTACACGATTGTGTTTGTTTCTGTGGCTTTTGCTCCCTCTGTGAAGTTTTATTTGTTTTTTTTCATTCCTGCCCCAAAAGCTTACACTATGTCTGGTCCCGGGCACTTAGGCGGTAATACCAGGCAGAAAGCGTTAAGCACGGAGCTGTGCTTTCAGAGGAATGGTTTTACGACGGTGGGGTTATATAAGATGGTGAGGGATGTCTTTAGAAAGATACTTCTTGGAAGGGTTCGTAACGAGTTAATAGAAGCGGAGGTAGCAACGCGAACTAAAATATTTACTCGCGACATGTAATGCTCGTGCAGCATGTGTACTGCGCGTTTTTTTTTTTTTATTCTGTTTATTCTGATCCGATTTCCCGGTTTCACCGAGGCCGTGGAAGTCACTAAATGAACTCCAGTGCTAGTCTCTTGTTCCTCCTCTTCTGAGGTAATAATAATAATAATAATAATAATAATAATAATAATAATAATAATAATAATAATAATAATAATAATAATAATAATAATAATAATAAAATTAATAATAATATACTCCCTGTTCTTGCAGCAGAATCACTGCTGGTTCAACGGCAGGTTACTGGCAGCTTGGCACGAAAAGATTAGTTTCCTTTTTTTTTCTTCAGTTTATCTTCTAATTTCATCCCAAACTTAAGTGCACGTAACGAATACCCAGTTAGTTTTCCACAGCACTGTTTCATACTTGTATCGTAAGCACTGTTAACGGTTACCGACTTTGTTTACGCTGTTCTCCAACAGTTGCATCCATCACAGGTCTAATGCCCACTCATTGTTTTTTGTTTGTTTGTTTGTTTGTTTGTTTGTTTGTTTGTTTGTTTGTTTGTTACCATATACCGAATTGGCAGATACGTGGATCCAAACCTGGACATGCTGGTTAGTTCTTCGTGCTTAGCTTCTTCACGTGTCCTGGCTAGCGTAAAAAGTAAACTGTGAGACGTAAATAAAATGATCGCTGGTTTGCGAAAAGACCTTTGTGGATAAAATGGTACCAACTAGGTGGAGAACGGGGCATGTCAAATAATGTAGCTGTCATTATTCTATACCAGAACATACCCGTTGTGTCTCTTTTGCGCGCGTCCAGCATACCAGTCTGAACGACGTAATATGGAAGCCAAGCTCTGTCAGCTGGATTCACGGCCGCCTACAGAAAAGAAGATCCTGGGACCTTGGCCGACGGCTTCCCATACGCGCAAAGCCACGAAAGCCCTCTTGTACTTCTCAAGGACCACCAGGCTTCACGACCGCTTGTGAAAGAACAGTGTGAGACCACGCTGTGTAGTTTCGAGCTGACTATTCATCCTTCTTTTTTTTTTACTCCTCTTCTTTTCTATCTCTTTCCTTTCTATTATTCTCTTTTTTCCCCACCCCAAGTGTAGGGTAGCCAACCGAGCAAATCTTGGTTAACCTCCCTGCCTTTCCCCTCTCTCTCTCTCTCTCTCTCTCTCTCTCTCTTGCGTGCGTATTTGCGCGTATACCGCGCATGCACATCTGTGTATACGTGTGTGCCTATGTTTCTTCTTCGCATCAAGACTGGTGCTCCACCCAATTTTTTACGTGCTTTTTTGCTGACATTGTCCCAAACACGTTTGCGATATGCCATACATAGACAAACTAGCAGGACAAGATTTTCTGTACTCCCCGTAAAAAAAGTATAAACAAAGGAGTGGTTGCTGCAGTCGTAAGTGAGAAGTTTGCACGCATCTACATTACTTGTAGTCAGCGCGCAACGCTGGCTCGCCCTACCTAACAACTTTTACTAGCTTTGCACGGTCACACCTTTCGCGTGTACCACCTCTCTTTTTTACTTTTTACCTTGCCTTTCAACTCCTGATTCTCTTCGCAGCCATTTCCGCGTCTCTTCTCAGCGTGATTTATCGTATTTTCAAGGTCCTGCATTGATTTTAGCGCACACTCTACCAAAGTATCTACCTACTGCTTTGACAGCTCCATATATAAGTTTGAAGTTGTGTTCACTGAGTGAGCCCCAACTTTTCTACACGACTTACTTTATAGGCTACATTCCCATTCTCTTCAGATCTAGAAGCAAACGTGCGCAGCTTGGCTGTAGTTAGTTGGCGAACTCATGCCACTCGGGTTGCACTGTGCTCAGTCAAGATGCAAACACAGTCTTATCCAACAAGCGATCGCGAAAGCTTCGCACGTGAAATACTATTCGGTGATTCCTCTTTCATAATAGTGGCGTCTGTAAAGGGATGTTTGAGACCGTTGCAGGCGTCATACTCTTAACGAACGAAGTAGAAGTTGCACGCATCGCAATGCGCAAGATCATCTTCTAAGTGTTGATAGTGCAGCTGTGATTTCACTCTGCAGTCACGATAACCAGTACACGGTTACAGGAAGCACTCAAGTAGCTGGATTATAAGCGGAACGTCATTTGCCTATCTTGTCCGGTTAATTGTTATTGTTGACGTGTTTGACAAATTTCTACGCAAAGCCTGAATACGCGCATCTGGCTCAATGGTTAAAACACACTCGGATGTCATTTAGAACAACGTATTGCGTTCTGCGAAAAACCTGACTTGCCGAGTTTTGTTTTTCATTATGGCATTTAGCATAGGCCATCTGATGGTCAGCCATTTGTTATTCGCAATCTTTGTACATTTTATCATTCTTAACTTTCGTATTATATCATATGACCCCCCCCCCCCCCATTCATGACCAGTCAATCCAGAGTGGGTTTACAGCGGTAGGTGAGGAAATATTGTACGCAATCTGCGTTTTTTATGGATCCTACGTAACCCTATACCCCCTTTTTCTGTGCGAGTGCAAGTTTGATGGATAGTGCCGGTAGGTGGCATGATTTGCTGGCTTTCACTGCCTGCTCTGGACTATGTAACGCACGAATGAGAACTGAGGGGGCTGTGCGTCAACAGTGCTGTTACGATGATCATGTTCTATAGAAGGCCAATTTCGGCGGCGTTGAATGACCAACGCAGGCGGCCCATGTGCGGTTTGCTGAACGTTATTGAGTAAAATGAAATCCTGACTTCCACATATAAACGTTTGTTGCTCGAAATGCTCTGTAATAGGGGCGAATTTTTTACGCAATAGATGTCGCTTTTTCACGGCCAAGCGTTGTGTAACGATGTAGAGTCTTTCGTTATTGCAGTGCGGTGGGTCAATCCATATACGATATCAGGAGACGTGCGATGCGCGTGCTGGTTTCGGAGTGACTACATTTTCTCCGCAGCTGGTTACGCTGTCAAATCAGTCTAAACCGACGCACTTTCCAAACACCACTTAATTTTTGTTCTCTAATAACTTTGTATTGTACCTTGTGATCACTGGTTGGTTGATTGGTCAAACTCTTTTAGTAGTCCTGACAAACGTGACTAGCATGCAGTGGGCTGTGCCAACACCACCTAGACTTGAAAAAAAGTCTAGGTGGTGTTGGCTGTGGCCACGTTGATCACAAGCAATTGTGTTTACTAAGAACAGCAAGCATCCACTAGCGACAGTAAGCATCCACCGATTAGTTAACCATTTTTTTAACGCAACGCCGACAAAAAGTGGGAAGATAGCTGTAAGCCTTTATAGCCGAAGTATTAAGTCCTGTGTGGCAACGGGACCGAGCAAATCAGTTCCCTTCTTGCTTCATGCGCATTGGCATGCAGCATTTGCACAATTTTACTTCTCTATCACTCAATAAGATTGCGTCCCACACTCGCTACAATGACAACTTTTTGTTCAATGCAGTTTAGCGCGGAGGCGATCTACATGGGAATCGTTACTTTCGTGGGGTCGCTGGATCTCTAGGTGAATGTTTTATCACGATGCCTATTGTATGAACACCGCAGATTTACTTTTCCCACCCTGTCAGCGTCCACCCTGAAGTCTAGTATAAATTCCAAGGGTGACAACATCGCGCCCCGTGTTTTATGTGCGGGTGAAATCGTGCGAAGGTATCGGATGAACGCTGCTCAAGGGGAAATAAAACGCGCCAGCCGTATTCCACCGTGCGAAAGGTCTATGAGGCTTTTTGTTGGAGCAACTACGTGGCTCCGGTGAAAACAGGACATCACGAGCACCTTATCCGGGCAGCAATCAGTCGAAAGCTATTGCCTTCCAAGTGCTTCCAAGCAATAGACCACATGAAGGTCGATCGCTTCACATGCTGCAGGGAGCATGTCTCCTTGCGTCTGCTTTGATTGCGAGACCAATTACATGGACGCTTCCCGCAGATTTCTGTTGTCACCGTCACCGTCGTATTCCATATATGTATATATATATGTATATGTGCATAAAATACACAGACAAGTAAATCGGAAAATATTCCGAAGCAGCTGACCAGGAATTCAAACCAGCGACCCCTCGCAATGCAGCACATCGCGTTAAACAACTCTACAACGCGCCATGCATCAGCCGGCATAACAATGGTCAACTAATCCCCTACGAGATTTTACAGGGGACAGAATGCACATCGCATAGGAGCTTGAGCGTGTTCCTGTTCACGCAACGCTCCTACATTTTGTTCCAATCTCAAACTGCCTTTGAAACGCGCACGAAAGGTGGCGCCTTTTCGTATCTACTTGCGATATGGAAGGAACAAAAAAACAGTATATCTGCAGAGTGAATGATGACGAGTGGGGCGAAGCATCTGTCTGCCCGTCCCTTCATCCGTCCATCCGTCTGTCTGTCACTCACACTAGCACCATCTGCTAAGTGAGTCATACAACAAGGGTGATTACAAACCGGTCACAAAGAGACCCCAATAGACACACCCACGGCTTCAGGAGCTCCGCCCCTAAAATAAATGAACAATGACCGTGCAAAAGAGCTGAACTGCAAGAAACTTTATTTAAAACTTACAGATTGGTGGCTTGGTCAAGGCCACAGTTGCTTTCGATTCATTGCTATCACATTCATTGTTTCACCCTTGCGGCTAAACTGCAGCTTTGTGCCAGGTTGGATGCTAAAGTGCCGGCCAGACTTTGTAACTGCGTAAGAGCAGTTCTTGAAAGATCATTATAGCTGAGGAAACATTGTAAGTGAAGTTGACTACTGTTGATAATTGTTCCGGCTATGCACTCATGGCGTTTATTTATTAACCTCATGCAGAAAAACTTAGGTTTACTGAACGAGAAACTACTTCGATATTTAGCAAAAGAAATGTCTTTTTTGAAGTTTCTTCATATTGTTTTTTAGATCTGTTGAAGCCCGAAAGTTGCTGCTTTCTGAAAGCAACACTTCGGTGTCACCCACAGATAGATATTTTGGTATACAAGATTTTGTATTTTCCTTGCGAAGACATACCAATCTTACTGCTATCAAGACGCACATTATACTTATGAATCGAGGACGAAGGAACGTTGAAATAGCACCTAACGTACAAACGCAGACGTGGCTTTGTCAACTTAAAAGCAGCACAAAACTACTGTTGTACAAAAAAAGGTTCCTCCTTTATCTCCTTCTTTTATACGATCTTTAGTCCCCGCTTTCTTTTTCTTTTTTTTTAAAGCAGCGAACCCATTGGAGCAAGCTGTCGAGCACAAGTCACCGGCTTCCATGCTTAAAATGCAGCGAATAACGCGTCTTTGTGTCGCCAAAAGCCATTCCGAACAAAGTGGCTTCTTTGTTTGAATGAAGGAAATAGGGATTCATGCTTCCAACGTATCATGCAACAGCGCCTACGCACTATTGGCTAAATTACCCTTTTTCTAATCGCCCACTAACCACCACCGCTTTTTGCGACTGAACTCTACTCTTATTATAAAGTTGTCTTTTTTTTGCATAGCTCTACGCTCTTACAGAAAAGTAGTCCTCAATAGAGTGTGTTGGTGTTGGAAACGTGAGTATTAACAGCGCCAGCAAGTGAATGAATATGAAGGACAATTACGGAAACGTAGTGCAGAAAACATGGAAAAAGGTAATTGCCCCTTTTTGTTTCTTTATGGGTGACAGCAGGACAAGGCACGGGGAATCCTGAAGACACTTGAAAACGCAGACACTGTATTGCGCAGCTTGCGACTATTCGAAGCGTTCATACAAGTATAAACTTTCCCTCGCAATTCATTCCACCCAAGTGGCTTCCCTCCCAGCAATTCAGTGAATTTAGATATCTATGCCCGATCACACAAAGAAGAAATAGCTATATTTGACCATGAATACGACACGTATATTTGGCGACTTGCGAAACTTTGCAGACAAGTTTTCGTCACGGTGCTTTTCGTCATCGAATAAATTGCGTGCGGTACGAAGATCCTCATGACTTTTATGAGTCTAATGAAATTTAAACCCATTTCCACGCTTGTGAAATTTGAGAGGTGTTATTATTGCATTTATGCAATTTCCAGGGTTTCACTAACACTTGTCTTTTATCGTGAAATGAATATATATATATATATATATATATATATATATATATATATATATATATATATATATATATATATATATATATATATATATATATATATATATAAGATGGAGAATTTCTTCGACGTTCGCGTGGGTAAAACAGCTTCGCTAGCCGGTCCGTGCAAACGGCTAACACGATGAACGAGCTCTAGAGCAAGGCTAGTATAATGAATAAACCTCCCCTCCGTAAAGATAAAAAGAAGAACGCTCCGACAAGGGGGATAATACGTTTCTCTTTGATTGGTTTCCATTCCAAACAACAAACGTACGTTTTAGGTATAGCGAAGAGAAGTTTACCCACATGAAAGTGATTTTTCTTTAACGCCTCTCAACTGGAAGCCATATACTAACGTTATCTTCTCAGTCGAAAAGAAACGAGCTTCAAGAAAATAAAATTTTGAAAAGATCCGTACCTTGCGCTCCCAGCTTAATGTGCATAATACGTGGAATCACGGAGCATTTTTTTGTACATTGTCTTTTTTCTGTAGGTCCATATTGTCCCGGGACAATGACAAATAAGAAAATTGGGAAATATGGAAGTGTAAGAGGATGGCTGAGTAATGATCAGTGACTCGTAAGAGTGAAGAAAAATTAACCCAGGTGAAAGAAATTGAAAGTAGCAGATTACAGGGAGAGCCCTCGAACATTCTACCTGCGAGGCTTTTAGAGGAAATTACCTAAATATTATAAATAACCAGACGTGAGACTACTTGTCGTTGAAAGGGAAGAATTTCGCTTCATTAGGCATCGGTAGAAAAGAAAGTTTCACCCGTTGGCCAGTAAAGTGAAGAATATTGATCGTAGGTAATTATAACTTTATTCCTTCGCCTTGTTTATCATCATTAGGCACGCTGTTGATTAGCACAAGAAGGTGCACGTTCTAAGTTCGAAAATATGTGGTCTGTAGCAATAAATTTGTGATTAAAAAGAAAATGGCATTTTTAGTAACACGCTTTGGCGAAAATATATACACACCAAATCAACAAAAACAAGGAGAATAAAATGTAAGGTGTGGCACCTACTACCTCTGCGTACATCGACAATCAACATACTCGAAAAAGTATACAATTGCGAGGTCACCAACAACGTTTTCTTTCATGGAAGCAATAGCAAAACCCTTGAAACTAGCGATTCTAAAATTGACCAGAAAAATAAATGTGTGCAAAATATGAAAGACTGGCTCAGAAGATAATTGTAGCTCTCGAAGTGTGTTCTTTGAAGCTACTCATTGCCATTTATGCGAGTGATGTATTGCCAAGAAGCTCTTTGACTCACGTGTGTAACGCCGCACGTACGTGCGTTTGTACGAACACGCCGTAACGCGTTCATCTCGCCGCAGGTGTTGGAGCGGCCCCAAGTAGGTGACGTCGCAGCTGTGCGTTGACGTCACGCTTCCCTCACAAGCTTTCCTTTCAGGTACACGCTGACGTCACTTTCTTCCTCACCCGCAGCACGTTTGCCGCAGCACCCTCGGCAGCCGGACCCTACCGCTGAGGACGGGCCCCTTGCCACCCCTACCCTTGCTTCTGGACTGCTTCTCGTGTTGATGACGACCATGCCACCGTTCACTTAATTTTTTCTCTTCTTTCCACTTTTCTCCCTTTTTCCTTTCCCGCAGGCACTGCGCCGTGCTCCCGACCGGGTTGCAGAAATTAGGAGCCTTTTCTCATTTTCTAACCACTACCACCACCACCAGCCGGATCCTCCGCTTGCTCGCAACACACTTCTTTCTCGCTTTCACCCTCTCCACTGCTCTTAACGTTCGACCGCACTTCGAGTGGAAACCCTCTTTCGGCTCGTTTATCGGCGATGAAACCTACACGAAACACAACCCGCCCACCATGTCTTAGCGTTTCAAACAAACTTTTACTTGAGTAAACGCTACACCTAATTCGCTTCAAACCGCTCTTCCAGCAACCTCGTCGAAATGCATTCCAACCGGGTCAACGACGTGCGCACCACTGCTGCTTCGCATCCCATCAGGGTTCCCTTCGGCAAGATCGTCTAATTTTCTTATATTAGCATATATGTAAAAAAGAAGCCGGCCTATATGTGTCTTGAATGTGTTTGACATAACCGAGATATTGTTAACCCTTCAGTATACCTGTAAATATTTACATACGCGAGATAATTTTACCATTTCTGAGAGGTATCGTGCGGTGCTCTTGCTAAATACACAATCACTACATTGTTATGAGCAGCAATCTGTGAGTGCATATCACGTTGCTTCTATCTCGTTCCATCAGGTAAAAAACATTCTCTGTTGAAATAAATAATAGCGACACGCTTATCGTAAGTCTGGTATAATCGGAACTATCGATTGTGTCACACGTAACAAAGTTCTGCTGTATGTACATACGTGAAGAAATTCCTGGGTGCTTTGTTTTAGCGTGAACTGAACAGCCGTCTTGCTGACACGTTGTCAGGAGCATCCTGCGCTAACGAGTTAAGCTCGCGTTGTTATTCACTCATTTGCAGGCGGTCATATAAGTCATGCTATCACACTTGCCCCCTCGTTACGCTCAAACACGCGAGCATGCAATAAGTCCTCCTACCCTCTTACGAGCTTTACGCCATCTTTGCTACTTTGTGTCTCTAATAGTGCAAACAACCTCAAGTGTCACATCGCGGTAGTTGCTTCGCTACCGTAAAAAAAATAATCAGGAAAACCGAGCAGGGACGAACAGCAGTTTCCAACTTTAAAACACAACGCTGACATAAATTCTAACAATGCGCAACAAAAAAAAACATTGCCAGGCGGGCAAAACAATTTTATTTATGATTACGAAAATGATGATTGATTGATTTGTGGGGCTTAACGTCCCAAAACCACCATATGATTATGAGAGACGCCGTAGTGGACGGCTCCGGAAATTTCGACCACCTGGGGTTCTTTAACGTGCACCCAAATCTGAGCACACGGGCCTACAACATTTCCGCCTCCATCGGAAATGCAGCCGCCGCAGCCGGGATTCGAACCCGTGACCTGCGGGTCAGCAGCCGAGTACCTTAGCCACTAGACCACCGCGGCGGGGCATGATTAGGAAAAGTGTTATGTGTGTTCCTCGGAACCAAACATACTTATGCGCAGGATTCAGTGGGGAAACACGAACCTCTCCAATGCCGTAAGTGTTGCGGTTAACACGAAATGCTGTTACGAGCACCCAAGTTGACATTGATGCGTTGCGTTTCAATTTATGCTGATTTCATTCACTCACGCACGAAGTGAACCGTCTTCATGTAGGCTTATCGGAGTGCTCGCTCAGTTCGCATGCAAACCGAGCTTCAACACTTCACGGTGTTCGAGTTTCTCCAGCATATTATTTTTACGCATGAAGGCACTGCATAAAAAATAAAAAAAAATGAACAAGCCAAACTCACTACTATGTTTGTGGTTGGCTTTCTGTACGTAGGAACAGCACGGGAATGAATTCTAAAGTAGACAATGTTGCTGTTGTAACGGTGAATGACACAATGTTATTCAATATTTTTCAACATTTACTACAAATTAGTCAACCCTAACCGTCATGTAGCCAATATATGGTCATGCTGATTGGCATTTGCCGATAGTACACCGATCTGGTTTTGCCTTACAAATCATTCAGCCATGTTTAGCCAGCATGAGCCATCATATAGCCGTATCCGAGATTAGACATCACAACTGATCATTACTGGACATACCCAAATAAATACGACGGCCAATTAGCACAGTGATAGTGAGTGACACTTGCTGGCAGAAAGAGTGTTCCGCACTCACCACGATGGCTATAAGAATGGCGCCGCCCAACACTCCGCAGGATTACCATCCATTAATACTTAACAACGTTAACTATGGAGGGCCTTCCATCCTTTTTCAAGTGGCAGAGCATTGGATGCGTACTTTGAATGTTGTGGTTTCAGATTTCATCGAAGGACAGGATGCTCTTTCGTCCACTTGATTTCCTTTCACTTTGCTTCGTTATTACTACACTAGAGTCTGATAAAAATACAATTAGTGGTTACTATGCTTTTCTTGGCTTAATTATCCGTGAGATTCATTCAATTGTGTCGAACTAAAAAAAAAATGAGTCCCTCAAAAAAAGTGATCTTTTATAAATGGTACTAAATGATATCCCCACATATCCAACAGTGACTTGTGCTAACAAGCGAGTGGATAGCTGTATACTTGTATGCATTTCACCTCATCACGTGGAGTGCTGGAAAGGACAGGGGTAAGTACGCTGAGGTAACGTTTAATGCACCTGAAATAAACGGTCACTGCAATCCAGTTACATTCCCGTAATAGGTACATCTACGTCATCAAGATCTCCCGTTCATTGAAACTGAGAAATTGACGTTTATTTGCAGAGGCTCACCGAGAATGTGGAAGCAATGGAACCTGGCTACACGGAAACTGGACCAACTACACCGAGTGCTTGGAGTTGCTGCCGCAGGTCGGTAAACATTCCAATTCAGTGGGTCGCGACTTCTAAGTCAAATGCAGCGTCACTCCGCAAGCTGTTGTGAGCGCGAATAATTCGCCTAACTAAAAGCTGACGGCAAACCACGACGTCAGAAGAAATCACCCAAACGCCAAGTGGAAAGTGCCTTTCTCGTGTCGGACACTCCTCCGACCTTAAAATTTAACGACTACCTTCTCTTGAACGTGAGGAATCGACTCTGATTATACGAATGCGGAAGGGCACAATCCTGTTAAAAACTGCATTATATCTTTCATTGTACTAAAGGAAATAGAGAAGAAAAATCATCACGTTAATTTTAATTTACCTTCTGTGCAAAAAAAAAAAAACTTAAGAACACTTAGTTACCCATATTCGCTACAAGTAAGCTGTTAATATTGTGCTCTGGTGCCATATTTAGAAAAAAGAGTGGGTTATCACAGCGAAAGAATGATAATGACTAGATAACCTCGTTTCATCGTCACGCAAAACCTAAACAAGGCTAACAGACATCGAAGCAATGGAAGAGCCAGGGGCCAATATTTGTGGTCCTAACAGTGATGCTGTTTTTGTTCGAGCCTTTTGTGCTCAGGATCCGTGGTAACGCTTTCGGGAATAGTAAACACATATCCGCCACAGACAGAAGGTAAATCCCACTGATCCTTACTTGTCCACTGAAAATAAAGTCTACAGTTAGCCCGACAGATGCCGTGCGCGTTACCATAGTGGCACCACTGTCAAGTGAAACTTTGTGGTTACATGAGGTGGTGGCTTATCTACAACATCAGGGCTTCACAAAAAGTGTTTATTAAACTGCAGTTATACAAAACAGCAGACCACCTTATGCGTGGGCTTGTTTTTAAACCAGTGCATGATAGTATGTTCAAGATACAATAAAACTGTACTACAACCTCCAAGCCTAGAAGAGTATTTCATAAAGAGCAGTGATAGAATACATCTGAAAGATTTGCTAAAAATATAAATGCATTACAGACTGATGAAAGGGATGCCACGTGCTTCGCCGTTTCATCAGTGTTCGCGAAGAGGAGCTTTTTTAATCTTTGAATAGGAGTGTAATAATTATGCCATAAATTGGAGTAAATGGAAGTGGAGGAAAGGGCATAAATTCACCGGTATACAGACCGAACGTACAACCTTCGCAACGTCGTAAGTTAATGATGTTTGTTCTTCAAATGTGGCACCTAAGCTGGAAACTGCTTTTGAGAAAGATCCAACCTATGCCTAATTTCGGACGATGGGTCAGATACAGAATGATGCGTGGAAAATGCGTAGAATTGCAAAAGGCATCACACCCTGAGAATTGCATTACGAGTCTGGCGTAAAGCTGTCCACCTGTCACAAAAGGCTCAGCAATGATTCGTCATCACCATCAACAATAACAACGACAACGAAGTATGCAGCTTCATAATCCATCCAAAGGTGGAGGTTTGGCATTTTTATTAACAATAGAATAAGTATCAAGGCAAAAATTGCGCATAAGCTCATATCCCCTGACAGTGAAATTCTCGCCTTAGAAATAACCTTACCAGGCTGCATGCCTTTTTTGGTGGTAAATGCATACTTTCCAACAGGTGCAATAGATACTCGATGTTTAGACGCTGCAGTGACTTCTAGTTATCAAAATAAAATTCTAATTGGCGATTTCAATTCTCATCATACGTGCTGGGGTTTCCGAACTGATCAATGTGGTAAGAGATTGTGGGAGTGGACAGCGGACAACAACTTGTGTTGCCTGAATTCAAGGGCACCTACTTACATTAGTGATAGGTTTCGTTCAGCCTTAGATTTGTGTTTTGTGAGTTCATCACTCACTGGTTTGTCGTGGAGTGCGTGTGATTGTGCAACTAACAGCAATCATTTGCCTATATTATTCGAGATTGCTTGCCAAGTTATAATGTCAGGCTCTCAGACACGAGTATTTATTTATTACACCAAATTTAAAAAAGATTTAGAATCTGCTTTGACAACTCGTTCTGAAGAGCAAGAAGATACGAAAGCCATGAGACTAAGTGCACTGATCAAAAGAACATATAAAAAGGCAGAATTTTTCGTTCAATCCGCAACGAGCACAACCCATAGCCCGTGGTGGAGCTCGGACTGGGTCCGGGATTTCCGACTAAGAAAGGCAGCTGGGAAAAACTTATGTATAACCAGTGCCCCCAAAACTGGTCTGATTACAACTATAATGCTGGAAGTTTTAAACGCACAGTCTATTTAGCTAAGGAAAAATATGATAGAAAACGTTATGATGACCTTTCAAAACCAAGCAACAAAAAGGCGCTGCTTAGATTCATGAGATCACTTAAAATGTTGCCATCTCCAAATAATATAGAATTTAAGATTATGTCCTCGGAAGAAACAAAGAAATCGTTAGAAATCATAGCTAAATGCCTGGAGTGTAGATTTACATCAAATAGGCCTTACGACCTACAAAAACCAGTGTTAACGATGGTAGTTACTGAAGTTACAGAGGAAGAGTTAGAGCAAGTGATACAAGATTTGCCCTCGTCAGCTCCTGGTCTGGATGAAATCACAGTGGCTATGATAAAAATATTACTCAAATTATCACCATGTGATCTACTGAACACTGTAAATTATTCGTTAAAGTATGCCTTGATTCCTTATGAGTGGAAATTAGCTAAAATAGTACCGATACAAAAAAAGACAAGGATTCGGATATGTCATAGAAAACATTCGACCCATTTCTCTTACATCTAATATAGTAAAGCTCATTGAGAGGGTGATCCGTAAAAGAATTAAAATATAAATGAAGGAAAATTTGATAATAAACTTAAATCAAATTGGCTTCAGAACAGATTGCTCAATCTGGTGTGCACACGCAGATTTAGAAAGCCGCATTCAGCTTGCTCGCTAATGAACACAACATGGGGCACTAGTGACATTGGATATAGCTAAGGCATATAGTGTGGAACATTCAGTTTTATTAGACATATTAGAAAGCCATAATCTCCCAAATTATATAATGGCATGAGTGAGGCAATTTTCTAGGAAGATATTTTTATTTTTTTAAGGATGGTTGCGCAACGTCAAAATGCAAACTCGTGGTGTCCCCCAGAGCACTGTATTATCGCCAGTTCTATTTAACATATTAATGAGCACAATCCCACATTGCCAGAACATTAAGGTGTTTGTATATGCCGATGATATTGCATTTTTCACGGCACATAGTGACCTAAATTCTTTATATCGAAATTTACAGAGATATGCAAATATGCTGGAGAGATGGCTAGATGCAATCTGCATGACCTTAAATGTAAACAAGACTCATTCTCATTAGCATATCCCATCTCAATTCCCATATGTTATCAACAAGAGCCCATTCCGCAGGTGGAATCGCTCAAATATTTGGGAGTAATTTATAATTCTAACCTAAACTGGACTCCCCACATAGAAAGCATGGCACCTAAAGCACAACGCGCCTTAGGAATTTTTCGTAGACTAAGCAGCCGCCGATATGGTCTACGCAGAAGCACAACGCTTATGATATATAAAATGTATATGTGACTAATGCTAGAATTTGGGTGCGTATTGTTCTCAGGTGGCCCTGCTTACAAAATAAAGCCTCTGGTTATGCTTGAACGAGAAGCCTTGAGATTGTGTCTAGGGCTTCCTAGGTTTGTAACAAACAATGTTTTGTATCAGGAAGCACGATTACCTATATTGCCTTCTCGTTTTCGTATCCTAACGGTTCAGGCGTTTCTGAAATTTTATAACTATACGCCAAGACAATCTGAATGTGCTTTTATAAATCACCCAGACACCTTTTTTCTTGCCCATTGGCCAAGGTTTCGAACTCCTCAGACTACTTTTGTCCAGAAACAACTGGATAGGATAAATGGAAAAATTCGAAATGTGATTGCGGCGCAGGTTACAAATCGAATTCTATCTTAAGATAGAATTCGATGAGATTTTCCCCTCTAAGCCCAATATACAATCCTATAAGATCCTAAATAGCCGAGCGCAGGATTATCTTGCACACGCACAAAAGAATAATATTATAGCCACAGATGCTTCAGTAATGGATGAAAAGACAGGTGTAGGTATATACTCCCATTCGCTTGACTGGCCTTCTTCATTAAGAATACCGGATTTCACCCCCGTTTTTCAAGCTGAACTGTTGGCAATAGTTCTAGCGCTTCGAAAGCTACCTTTGAATGCCTAAACGTGATCATAATTACGGATTCCCTGTCAGTATGTACGTCGATTACGGCGTCAACAAAATCGATGGCCTTAAACACGCTCTTTATGCTAGTCGCTCCTCAGCTGCAGCTACTGAAATTAGTATGGGTGCCTGGTCATTGCGGCTTAGAAGTAAATGAAATCGTCGAGTCTCTAGCACGGGCAGCATTGGAAGGTCCAGTACTATCAGTCCTTCCCGAAGTGGCCACTATAACTGTGACAAAATACAGAAAACTTTCGCTTCGTGCAGACGCTATGGAAGCAATAATGTCCACACCAGAATTTGCTCACTTACGATTTCCGTGGAAAATTCATTGGTGTTCTACAAGACCGTTGCAAGCCATAATAACCAAATTTCGATGTCGTGTCCCCCCGTTAAATTTCTATTCACATAAGGCTGGTCTGGCGCTATCACCGCTATGCAACTTTTGTTCAGAATCGGAAACAATAAAGCACTATTTTTTAGCATGTCGCCGATACAAATTGCTCAGAAAAAAAGGACTTTTAGTCATCCCATTCGCTAGCCTGGGGCTGAACTTCAATATAGAAAATATACTTTCCTTCGGGGCTGTCAATCTGGGCTTCAGCCAAGAGAACGTTTTTGATGCAGTTTGCAAGTACTTTATGAAAGTAAAAGAACTAAGCTTTTAATTGTGTGATTAATATTCTTGCACAAATATTCTAGCATAAACAGGAGCTTTGTTTACAGAAAATATTAATGCTTTATTCTGGCACGTGTACACAACAGTTACATGCCACCGATATGAGGAAAAAGGAAACAGACGAAACTGTTTCCTGACAAGGCCCACGTCCCGGCAATTCCTATTCAAGGTAATGAATGCATTGTCTAATCTGAACGAGTGACAAACAATTATTGCACTCCTTTCATTCCACCTAAGGGGTCTTTTACTTTTTTCTATTTTTAGAGGATTGTTTCAATATTGAATATAAAACAAAGTCTCACTGATTAAAGTCATCGATTCTTGGCCGATCCTCCTGTGTGGGCATGAGCCATGGCTGTGGGATCATCATCATCATAGGTACATGTATTGTTTTAATGGCACGCAGTGGGTAATTCGCTACTTCACATTATGGCAAGTTACGGCGTAATGGGCACTTAGCAACTGTACACTTGCAGTAGATTCATTGGGCGAGTTTACAAAGGCAAATATTATGCCCACATGGCATCCACGGCATCTATCAGGGCCGACAGATGAGAAAGCGATTCGAATGCTGCCCAATATGCCATCGCATTTCACTTTTAAATGCGAAGTTCAAGGGCCCTCCAATCTTTCTTTGTTTATCAGCCTGTGGCAAGTGTTTGTTAATCTTTCTTTGTTTATCAGCGTGTGCCAAGTGTTCGTTTCTTTTTCCTCTTATCTTTTTACAGCATCTTTGTGAGCTTTCGTTAACCTTACGCTAACTAAAAGTGACGGTAAGGAAAAAATATTAGCGTGAGTAGTATTACTCCATTCAAACTCTCCGATGCCCTCTGTGCATATGCAAGGCTCTAAGCACCCACCTGTTTACCTGATTACTAGTAATATACAGATAACCAGTGATCACTGATGACTAGTACTTACGTCGTATAGCATGTGCAGCATATATGCCTGAATTCCTCTTCTATTTTCTTTCTTTAACATGATCTTCCTGATCTTTCGTTAATTTTTGCTAACAATTAGGAAAATTAACGGCTAACGTAACATTGTGATGCCATTTAAATTCATATGGGTTCTTTATACATGCAAGTCTCTCTGTATTTCTTATTGTTTTTACATCTTTTTTATCTTTCTTGAGCATTTGTTTTAAAAAACTGCACGTAAGCAGAGGAAAGGCTAACTAATTACTTTTAAACCGTTTATACTAGCATGGGTTGTTTCAAAGTTATTAGGACCTTTGTTCACCTTTATAACGAGCAATTAACACCCCCCTCCCTACACACACACACACACACACACACACACACACACACACACACACACACAAATCGTTTTTTTAAGTGCCATAATTGCCTGCATCATCAGCGCATTGCAGTGCACATTTACCATTCATGTAATATTTAGTTTGTTTTCCATGTTGACGTTTCTTCATCGCACTACAAATCCACCTCACATATTTTCGGTGCCAATGGTAACTTTCAACTTTTAATCAATGCAACCTGCTCGTAGCGCCGTAACCAGCTCTGATTACATTCTTTCTTGTTTCATATTCATTCGCATTATTATCGCAGCCAGTCTTCAATTGGATTTATTAACACTCACGGGTGCCCTCTGCAAATCTTTCTCCCCGGCCGCGTTGTCACGGTAGACACGGTGCAAATGTAGGTGAAGGCTACGCGCACACTCGAAAGTCTAAAAATGATAGGACTCTTACGTTTCGCAACTCTAACCCCCGTATTCACAAACGTTCCTCGACTCGACTTCCATCCTTCACTTGACAGAGTTGAGCACTGCGCCACCGCTCGGCTGAAAACGACGCTGCGCTACGCAAGAATCGCTGCAGATTGTCGCTGATATGCAGGGACTTACCGTGCCTAGAGACGGTGCTCTGATCGGCTTTATCAAGTGAAGGTGAAGCGTTGAGTTCTAGACGTTCTAGAGTACCGGGGTAAGTGTGGTACGCGGGTTTAGAGCCACATCCTTCTCGTCCACTTATGAATCTTCGTTCTTTCGTGGATGCCTCAAGCGTACTACAAAAAAAAAAATATATGTCTTTCAGCATGACACTTGCCGTTGTAAGCTCTCCTGTAAGGCAGTAAGACGGAGCCATCGCAAATAAGTTCACGATGGCTCCTGTAAGGCTCCAACTGCAAGCGCTCTTTTAAAGTACCCACTATGCCATAGTTGACAATTTCGCGAAGCCTTGCGGCTGCAAGTTGCAAACTAGGAGTCTGTAAGGCAATAGACGCACCTACCTTGCTGCTCATAATTGATGCTATGATCCATGACGATGATGATCATAGTGATGATGATGAATGGTGGTGGAGCCCTTTGTAATAGAAGGCAGCTTTAAACGGCTCACTCGCTCTGAACTTCGCGTGAAGTGACAACTGCTGAGATTCTGCGCTTGTGCCACAAGTTTTAAGCACTGATTCAAGCATTGGTGTGACCCAGTGGTAGGGCACTTGGCTGCCACTCAGAATGCTGTGGTTCGATTTTGGCTCGTACTCCGGGTTTTATTTTTCGCATACAAGGGAGAATTGAATGGATGGATGGATGGATGGATGGATGGATGGATGGATGGATGGATGGATGGATGGATGGATGGATGGATGGATGGATGGATGGATGGATGGATGGATGGATGGATGGATGGATGGATGGATGGATGGATGGATGGATGGATGGATGGATGGATGGATGGATGGATGGATGGATGGATGGATGGATGGATGGATGGATGGATGGATGGATGGATGGATGGATGGATGGATGGATGGATGGATGGATGGATGGATGGATGGATGGATGGATGGATGGATGGATGGATGGATGGATGGATGGATGGATGGATGGATGGATGGATGGATGGATGGATGGATGGATGGATGGATGGATGGATGGATGGATGGATGGATGGATGGATGGATGGATGGATGGATGGATGGATGGATGGATGGATGGATGGATGGATGGATGGATGGATGGATGGATGGATGGATGGATGGATGGATGGATGGATGGATGGATGGATGGATGGATGGATGGATGGATGGATGGATGGATGGATGGATGGATGGATGGATGGATGGATGGATGGATGGATGGATGGATGGATGGATGGATGGATGGATGGATGGACGGACGGACGATGGATGGATGGATGGATGGACGGACGGACGGACGGACGGATGGATCAATTGATTTGTGGGGTTTAACGTCCCAAAACCACCATATGATTATGAGAGACGCCGTAGTGGAGGGCTCCGGAAATTTTGACCACCTGGGGTTCTTTAACGTGCGCCCAAATCTGAGCACACGGGCCTACAACATTTCCGCCTCCATCGGAAATGCAGCCGCCGCAGCCGGGAATCGAACCCGCGACCTGCGGGTCAGCAGCCGAGTACCTTAGCCACTAGACCACCACGGCGGGGCGATGGATGGATGGATGGATGGATGGATGGATGGATGGATGGATGGATGGATGGATGGATGGATGGATGGGTGGATGGGTGGATGGATGGATGGATGGATGGATGGATGGATGGATGGATGGATGGATGGATGGATGGATGGATGGATGGATGGATGGATGGATGGATGGATGGATGGGTGGATGGATATGGCTGTACCCTTTAGATCGGGCGGTGGGTATCGCCACCAAGCCGTAATACTTAAATTTCCGCTGGTGGACAACGCCACCAACGCTGCATTTTCTGCGGCACGAGCTCTTTATCGCTATTACATTAATGTGAATGTCAACTAAGTGTGGTGGTAGCTTGCTCCATTTGCTAACTGGCGTTTACCCACGCGGGCGAAGTATTACTATCTCTGACGTCAATGTGGCTTCCGCGAATGAGTCGAGCCCTTGAACACGCTAAGCGTATGTTGGAAACGGGGACGTCAGATCGGGAATGTTAGCACATGAAAGGATGTCATATTACTCCCCACCAATTCAGTAGCTTTACAAGCTTTGACCCAGAACGCTCGCATTTTGTTACAATTAGGTATTCTGAAGCATCATATAAAATGTTCAGATGCTTTTTTGTTATTGCGAGGATAGTTTTGTACACGCACTTTTCCTTTCGGTCTATTTGCGGTATGGCGTGTTTTTTTTTGTCAGGCTAACGTTAAAAAATAGAAAGAAAAAGGAACAACAGCAACACGTACTAGCGACAATAACTATCCTCAGAAGCAATCACATATTTTAGCCTATGGCTCCCTTAATGACAGGTCATTAAGAGCTGTTCCCAAAAGAGTGACCTCAAAACAGTCATTTATTCACCTTTTTTATTTTTTTTAAAGCCGAGTTTTTGAAGCAAGCTTCTGTTTGTCGTTTTTCATGATCACTGGAGAGCCATACACAGTCCTGAATGATTGTGAGTAACTTTAATTAAGACGTCATTGATTATTTTGGGACTTGTAATTACGTGGTGCGAGCGCGCAGTAGTGAATGATGAAGAAATTTGGCCTGCGTCCTGTGTCCAGTGTCAGCTAGCCCTTGTAAATTTCAGTACGCCTTTTTGCAAGACATTTTTGTACTGCGGCAGAAGTGGCTTGAAAAGGCAATCTGTTTGTGATAGAACAAGGCCAGGACATTTCAGATCCGCTGTCCCTTTTTTTTTCAAGCGGAATCTTTGAGATTTTAGTACTTCCGGGATGCTCGAACAGTAATCATTATCATCATTAATCGTACGCACTTGCTCTGTTTTATTACATTGATGTTTCGCTCCCATGACACGTGCGCCGATATGGCTGCAACATGTAATGCAACACATTTTGGTGGGCGAGCCTGTTACGTGGCTAAATATCACGAAACATCGCGTAACAACTACTCACGGGGCTGAAAACTATGTTAAAACACACGTGAAAATATCCCGTGAGTTTCGGTGACATCAATTTATGCTATTATTAATTACGCACCACCACACGATAAAATAGGCGCATGACTAAAAGCAACGTAACATTACGTAAAAAGCAGTCGCGTGAACAAAAGTAACATCAGAACTACAGGCACTTGAATGAAGTCACGAAATATTGCACAACAGCTGCTCGCGTGGCATGTTCCCGCCATAAATCAGGGAGCATGCTGCCACAAGACAAATAAGGCAACATCAAGTCACATGATTGAAATCATGCACGTAGCATTAGGTGACGTTGACACGTGATACGTGGGGTTTAACGCCTCAAAACCATCATATAATTATGAGAGACGCCATAGTGGAAGACTCCGGAAATTTCGATCCATTGAGGTTCTTTAACGTGCACCTAAATCTGAACACACTGGCCTAAGGCATTTTCGCCTCCATAGAAAATGGAGCAGCCGTTGCCGGGATTTGATCCTGCGACCTGCGGATCGGCAGCCGAGTACCTTAGCAGCTATACCACCACGGCGGGGCATCATTGGGTAACGTAGCTGAAATCACGTAACATCACGTAACAATGAGTCACGTGATATGTTCCCGCAAAAACGACGTAGCCTGATAGTTACGTGAGTGAATTATGTAACCTCAGGTAACCGTTCACCATGTGACACTTTGCCGTAAAAAACACGTAACAGCTGGTCACGTCACTCAAATACTAGACGCGTGACTAGAATAACCTGACGTCATGTAACTTGAAAAGTGAGTAAGAATCACGTAACACTCGCGTAACGACTACGCACGTGACTAAACAGGCATAACTACTCGTCACGTGTCAGAAATCGCATAGCAGCACGTGAATAGTCGGGTGTCATGTTCCCGCCAAACCACGCAAATTCTAATGGCGTGACATTTCCCCGCCAAAAACCCCGTGACAAGCCGCCGACCGGAACCGGAGAAGCAAAACCGAGTCTAGCTATGCTCAGCACTGCTATCAAAAAATAAGCATTCTCAAGCAAAAGCATGAAATTTCTAGCAAAACTTACCCAGGTGGAACCCCGGCTTTGATCTTTTTACCACCCTTACACTACAACAGCTAGCTGCACACTTTTTTTAAAGAAAAAGTAAATCACAACTGTTATTTACAGAGCTCTCACTTTTCCAGTGCCTTGAAATGGGTTACAAGCCGATACGAAAAGAAGATGATGAAAAAAAAATAAAACTGATGTTTAAAATATGTTAATGTCTCAGTCATCGGCTTCGTTTAGCATTTCTCCACTTCCGGAAATCTCCATTTGCGGAAATGCCTTTCAAGTATTCACATATTGATTCATTTCTATATAATAAAAGAGAGAAAGAGAGAGACGGGGGTTGCATGCAGATGTCAATATCGATGGAAATGATCTGCTGGCTCTCAATTTCTCGCGAAAACACGTTTTTCGCATTGTTCCAAACGAGATACCTCTAACACTCATATAACGTCTCGCTAAATAATGCGAAGGATTATTTTATTATTTTTTTTCTTTGCTAGTTCTTTCTTGGCAAACCTTGGAAACCACTAATATTGAACGGTATACGAGTTCTCGCTTTTTTTCTTTCATCGCAGTCGGGGCCCAGCAGCATTCCAGCCATAGCGAGCTACATTCTTCTGGTCTTCTCGCTCGTCAGCCTGGTGGCACTGTGTGTGACTCTATTCATCTTCACGTACTTCAAGTAAGTGCGCACTTCACTTGATCTTTTAGGGGCGAAGCTCGTTATGGCGTTGGTCTGTGGCTCCTCCTCCTCCGTATGTATGTATGTATGTATGTATGTATGTATGTATGTATGTATGTATGTATGTATGTATGTATGTATGTATGTATGTATGTATGTATGTATGTATGTATGTATGTATGTATGTATGTATGTATGTATGTATGTATGTATGTATGTATGTATGTATGTATGTATGTATGTATGTACGCAGCCACCCGTGGCACATACCCGCTCTAGAGGGGGCATGTGCATAGGGGTTGCGAGATGGGAGATGGCGGTACGGTGTGTTCACTAGATGGACACACGGACGGAGGGACAGACAGACTAGCAGACGGACGGACGGACGGATGGATGAATAGATGGATGTGTGGACGTACGGACGGATGAATGCACGAACAGACTGACAGACGAATGGACGGACTCACGAACAGATGTATGGACAGACGAATGGACGCATGGATTGACGCACGGATGGTCGCACGGACAGACGGAAGCAAGAACGAACGGATGGGTGGAAGCACGGACAGGCTGATGGATGCTTCGGCCCACTCATCATCATTCACTCCGCGAATATGCTGTAATTCTTTGTGTATGGCAGCTGTATACCCTAACACACACGCACGTAGAAAAGAAGGGGAATTTGAGTTTGCCAGTGCGTCTCTTCTTGAGCTTCCGCAGAATGTGATTTGCAGGAAACTTAATACGACAAATCGTTCTGAAAGTATAGACAGCATGGGTTAGCGGTAGAAGCTTAATAATCAGAACCTTGGAACTCGGTAAACTTGGCAAGCGACGTGGTAGTGACAGTGGAGACGTCAAAGTAAGTGTCAAGTATAAATACCTAAATAAGTTAGTACAACACAAGAACATTTGTGCGTTGTAATACGAATGCGTAGGAGCAAAAACATGATATGGAGAATCAAATACTCTAATTTATTCGCCGACAGAGGATAGGGATGGCTGGACATAGAGTAAAATCCCGGATAAATTGGCTTGAGACATTCGAGAAAGAAATAGTTTTCGAATGTGAAGCAAAATCCTACATAGTTTCTCAACGTTAGATGAAGACAAATAGAAAGCGATTTTAATTTCAGGGGGCCAGTCGCAATACAATAACGGTATAATATACCACCACACCAATTTTATCGCAATCATGCATGAAGCATTACGTTCGGTGAAGAAAGTTAGTACGACGCAGTAGCAGGGCCTTGTTTTGAAGAGATTAAAACAGTTTGTCGCCTAAGAACAGCGGTTTTTTCTATCTATATGTGAATTATTAGACTTATAGAAGCATATATATTTCATGATTCCCATCTAGTGGATGGTATGCGGAAGTGACCTGTTGAGTGTGTTTTATCAGGAATTGTCGCCTGTCCTCAATAACCACCACTACGCTGTCACTCAACCATTTCCGAGAAGTACTGCAATCGATACATTCGCCATGCTGTCGCGAGAAAATACAACACGCAGCCGCTTTGGAACGACTGACTGTTTTTTTTTTCTTTTTTATAATGATGGTGATGCTCCTTGGATGATTGCCACCTATCCGCCTAGGTGAATATTGGTCAAGAGTGAGGTGTATCACCTGCTTTGAAAATTTCTTAGTGCTAATAGGGCTTACTACAGAGTGTTGTTAGTAAATTCGAAGAGTAAAAACAGAGTTTTCTATATTACCGAAGCCTTGCAGACATTCAGACAAGGCTTGCGCTGAGAGATCACATGTGTAACAGTTTTAGTTCCGCGAAACTCGGTTAAAGAAAGTGTGCCCATCATTATTGTTTCGGTGTTGGGGCGCAGCTCGAGTGCGGGACCTAAAAATTTTTTTGATAGATAGAAGCTGTGACGGCACAGGCTTTTTACGGTGAAAGTTTTTATGAGATCACAACTCGGGTCCCGCACGCGCAGTTGTCCGCCGCCACCACTGCTGCCACCGCAACTGGTGTCCGTAACACCATCGCGCGAAGTTAGAGAAGAACCTAGCACCAATGACCCAGTGGGGCTTCAACCCGGGTCCCTTGCGGTACCAGCCCAGTATTCTACCACAGAGCCACACCGGTGCTTGGATCTTGCTAGCAAACTTGCATAAGACAGGCTTGATGTCGGGAAAGCAATCGCGTTAATACGACTTTTAAAGCTTTTTAAAACAGTGAAAGAACAACCAGTCGTCGCACAATGAGAATAGCGTAACGAGTGGGTCGTCCAATGCTTCAACTCATTACAAAATCTTGTTCTTCTAGCCCAATTAACTGCGGCGCGTACCGACTTCAACCATAATTCCTCATCGTCGTCAGTCACTGCATGAGCAATTGGCAAAAAATTCCTTGCAGGTGTTTAGCGTATACCACGCTTCTCAAAAGAATGACGAAAAATAGCATAGCGAATGCCAGCCTATAGTATCCAAAAGACTTATTATTATTGCCCTAGTGGGTATCAAGCAAGTGTGCTTGCAGTAGTTACCCAATGAGTGTTTTGCTTTGTAAGGCCTCTCACTTGCTTTTGCTGTGACTGCGCAGCGCCTTCCGTGCAGGCCTGGCGTCTTTTTAACAGCCCGTGTTCATTAAGTACATCGCAGACAATGTAATAAAACCCGCGTATTCTTGACAAAGAGTGCATTCCGGCTAGATTTCTGCATTTAGGACGATTTACAATGTGTGCAACTTAAATATATATCCTGCCGAGTGAACGTTAAGCTGTCTGAGTCGTGTTTACTCCAGACATTCCCGAAAATCTAAAACAGGTACAGTGGAAATGAACAGCAGGGTGCTCTGGGAGAATATCCCCATCTTATTATACATAACCAAGTTTTATTAATAACTTGGAGTTCTGCCTGAGCCATCGTAGATCCTTGCCTCTTTCATAGGAGAGATCAAAATTCTCCTACGCCAAGATCCTTACCACGCTCCCTGATAGAGTAGCTGTCAGGGGCGTGAAAAACTGCACTGTTAACGTAGATTGCAGCAACTCATCTTCAGCCTTGTGGCCCAACAGCATATATAGGAAACTGCCTCGAAAACGCTTGACTAGCGTGGGTATATAGGCTTCCCTGTGCTTCACGCCTCGGCCAGCAACCCCCGAGCCATTTTTGTACGCCTTGATCTTCAAAGAAGCGGCCCCCGTTATAAAGTTGAGAGTTGACTGATTGCGGCGTAAAACCTCTCGTAACGCTCTCGCTGTCCGCATATTTGACATTGTTTATCGCTCCTTTTGAAGCGCCTCGACGCCGGCGCTAAGAAGCATTCCAGCTGACATCGTGGTAAAGTCTGCGTAAGCGTTTAACAACCTTCCTCACTCTTCACGGTGTCATAAACAGCCAGTTGGCCGACGCTGGCTGGCATTGTGAGCACGTGGCGTTGTGGTAATCTATCCCCGTGTCAGAAGTGGGAGACTCTCTGCGTGTGACAAGCCATTGCTCAAGATCTAAAGAGGTCACTCGAGTGCATTTTCGGTTCGCTACCTTGGAGAACGCCGCGTAATTGGAACAGCAGTGAATTAGCGGCAGGGTTTTCTACTGTGAGAGTTGCTGTACAGCGCATCAAACACGAGTTGCCCACGCAAGTGTGTCATACCTTGCGACTAGCAGACAGCACTGCAGAGTTTGGTGTTTGTCCAGCTAAGTGGACTCATGGGCAATTTGTGGATGAATTAAGAAATTACTATCATCAAGCTCGATCGAAACGATGCGATATGTTATATTGATGGCTATAAGAGCTTAGGGCCTGTATACGCGCTATCCGCACCGTCGTACCACACGTGCCGCCGTACCACACGTGCCGGAAAACTTACCACACGTAAGCGAAGAGCGAAAGAGCGCCCATGCTTATTCACCCTTCGCTGCGCGTGGCAGGTGCCCCGGCACCTGTGTGGATAGTGCGTTTACAGGCCCTTACAAGTATTACTTGCTAACAAGTAGATCTTGACGCAGGTCCATTAGCCCACAAAGCGCTCGAGTGCTTCAAATTGTTTTCCTAGGCTTTATATGCACGCAGACAGCTTCATTTGCTAAATCTATACATTACACGCACATTTTGGTCGCCTCCTATATCTGTAATGTTGCCGCCTGCGTAAACTTCATTCCTCTTTGAACCTACAACCTTCGTAAGTTTCCCCGTTTTGGTGTTGCATTCACAAAAGCGCACTTTTTTTTAATTAAAATGTTGAAATGGGAGAGGTTGGTGCCATTATGGGGGCACCGGCTACTCCTTTTCTCTTAGTAGGCTAGATGTGCCGTAAGATCAACACTAAGGGCACAAATTGCGAGTCTGTACAAAATACTATGCGAAAGCACGCATTAACGAAACTTCACAGGTCAGTTCACATACAGGGTAATAGGTTCATATGTTCCACCACAAGGTCAGTTCTCCTAACATGACAGGCGCACTCGTTTCGCAATGAAGTGGCGGACACCGGTATTAATTTGTCTCCTGCGGAACCAGTATCATATCATACGTAACTGTCATACGTATATCATATGTAACTGTCATATCATACGTAACTGTCGTTATCATATTCCTCCGGTCTCGAGCAAAGCTTGCATACAGCTTGCTGAATTATTTTAGTACACATCTAATGTTTAATAATCTGCTATAAAAGCAGAGACAACAGTCAAACAAAAACCGACGTTAACCTGACATGGCGCCTGTATTATAGGAATACGTGCGGAGTGTTCATATATATATATATATATATATATATATATATATATATATATATATATATATATATATATATATAGACAGACAGACAGACAGACAGACAGACAGACAGACAGACAGACAGACAGACAGACAGACAGACAGACAGACAGACAGACAGACAGACAGACAGACAGACAGACAGACAGACAGATAGATAGATAGATAGATAGATAGATAGATAGATAGATAGATAGATAGATAGATAGATAGATAGATAGATAGATAGATAGATAGATAGATAGATAGATAGATAGATAGATAGATAGATAGATAGATAGATAGATAGATAGACAGACAGACAGACAGACAGACAGACAGACAGACAGACAGACAGACAGACAGACAGACAGACAGACAGACAGACAGACAGACAGACAGACAGACAGACAGACAGACAGACAGACAGACAGACAGACAGACAGATAGATAGATAGATAGATAGATAGATAGATAGATAGATAGATAGATAGATAGATAGATAGATAGATAGATAGATAGATAGATAGATAGATAGATAGATAGATAGATAGATAGATAGATAGATAGATAGATAGATAGATAGATAGATAGATAGATAGAAACGTTCATGGACCTTTAGTTCGCCAATAGGTGTGTAGGCCCATCACTAAGGATAATAACTAATAAAAACATTTTACGTCTCAACAACGCGATGTGATTATGAAAAACACCACAGTGGAGGACTCGGAAAATTTTCCCTACGTAGCGGTCCCATCGTGATCTTAAATGCAGAACGCAAGAGAGAGCCGATGTGAGCACTTCAATCGCCGTATTTACGACATAAAAAGCGCTGATAGCCGAACAGTGCGCCTTTCATAGTACATACAATACACCGAAAACGGAGCACACCGTTTCAAGGAACGTTCGGGCTCGGAGCCGACAAGAGCATTCTCGAAGCGCGCTTTAAAAGCATTAAAGCATTTTGTTAAAGACAACGATATTAGGGAGTTTTAGTGCTGGGTACGCAGGCGACTTGCGTACGCAGGACGATGGGGCGGCGGTATTGCGCATGCGCGAAGCCCCAAACAGATGCGTCGCAAGAACGCTGGGGCGATGGGGCGATGCGTCTGTGCGCCCATAAACAACGCTGCCACCACTGGCCTCCTAGCGGAGATAAGCTGCCCCGGCGCACATGCTGGCGCATCATGTTACCTTCACGGCGAGCAAAGCCAAGGCTGGCCAGACCAACCACTTCGACATTTAAGTTTAAGCGCAAATATTACAGTGGCTAGCCACTATACAAATAGCATGGCACAAAGGCGCGAAATCTCGGACAGTATGGATCGGCCGCCTTGTAAGGTCCACGTTCGCTAGAACTCACAGTATCCGCACTGCGGATACTCTAGCCATCGAGTTAAAATAAGCCAAAGTGCGAGCACTTATAGCGATTACATGGTTTCAGCCAGATTACCAAAGCTAGAATGGCCTGGAACATAGAAACTAAATATATGCCAGACCCGACAAGATGAATAGGTGGCGCCATCTAGCGCGGCTATAATGAAACAGACAGCCACAACATTGTTATTGCAGAAACATTGTGCATTGTACATCTGATGCAAAAACTGCGCAGCGACAATATTACAAATGAGTAACGTTTTTATCTGTTTTTATCTCAAAAAATTACGCGTAAGCTAACAAAATCATGACTGTGGTTGCGTGGAGTGTCACAAGATGTCGACACGGCCGTTAGAGTAAGCTTGTATTTTTCACTTTTTTGCATATACCAGGATACTGTACACGATAAAAAAGTGTCTTGATCACTATGTATGTTTAATTTTACAATTTAAATCAAAATAATTAAATAATACTTACGCGACAAGACGCTATGGCGCTGCGAGCACGTGTGACCTTCGTGCGGCTTGCGTTTGCGTGCGTGCCACCGTGGCGACAACTAAAAGGCATTCTGGTTGGGTATGGGTTGGGCACGCAACGCCGCGCGCTCCCAAGCCCGCATCGCCCAAGAGAATGCGTACCCAGCACTAAAACTCCCTATTATTGTCTGTAAGTGAAGCGTTCAATTTCTTGTTTTATTTTTGCGCCCCAGTGTGTATGCGTGCCGTTCTTGGCTATGTTTTGTGGCCGGTTGCGTTATGCATGTATGTGAAAATTCGGCCATCTACCTCAAAAGCTACCCCGCAGTGCTTAAGGAATTTGCTCCCTAAGATTAAAATGAAGCTTTCTCCCAGCGAAGTGGAACATGATTGAACTTTAAGCCATGACCGTACGCTAGCCTTTTTCGTGGGAAAAGCGTTCTCCAAAACACCTGGCACTTGCGTGATGCGTTGCTTTTCCGGACTGCTTCATAGTGAAAATCAAATTATTTTCAGGCGCTTTGTTAGGCCCACTACTTTTGGTATCGACTTATGTACTGCGCGAATTGAATAGCTGCAAATTGGGAACAGCGTAGGTTCTTTGTCAGTGTGAACTGAAATTGGCAGATGCGAATTGGGCGAGTATGGATTTTTCCATTCGGCGAGGAGGACCGGACTGGCATCCAGTGCTTTCCTCTTTTCTGGCATGCGTGCGACGGCGCAGAGTGTGTGCATGGTGCTTGGATGAGTGGCATTGCCAACTATATTGGCATATTTTAGGTCAACCTGCGGACATATTTCTCGTTTATTTTGATCTTGGCCAGCAAAAGATCAGCAGGAAACCAATTGTTGCTTCAGGGGCGAAGCACGTTGAAGTTCAGACTGGTCCGCTGTCGGGTGTTGTCGGTGCTCACGGTGACGATGGCGCTGATGACGATGAAGAACAAGCGCGTTCCAGAAAACACATTCTATTTCTACCATGGATGACAACCTGTGAAAGGCAACGCCGACGCAGACAACAAGCTACCCTCAAAAAAAAAAAGAGCTAGAAGAAGACGCCACAAAGTTGCAACACCAACAACAAGCTGCCCCGGAGAGAGAGAGCAAGAAGAAGCTTCAAAACGGCAACGCCGACAACAAGCTGCTACTCTGGAGGTGAAATCACGACATACAGCGGCTCAACACCTACGTAGACAGCAAACTATAACCCAGAAAGAGAGCTAGAAGAAGCAGCGGCAAAACGTGAACGCCGACAACAAGCTGCTGCTCCGGAGGCGAAAGCACGACATACAGTGGCTCAACACCTACGTAGACAGCAAACTATACCCCGGAAAGAGAGCGAGAAGAAGCAGCGGCAAAACGTGAACGCGGACAACAAGCTGCTACTTCGGAGCCGAAAGCTCGACGTGCAATGGCTCAACATCTACGTAGACAGCAAGCAATATATACCCCGGAGAGAGAGCTAGAAGAAGCAGCGGCAAAATGTGAACGCCGACAACAAGCTGCAACTCCGGAGGCGAAAGCACGACATGCAGTGGCTCAACATCTACGTAGGCAGCAAGCTATATATACCCCGGAGAGAGAGCTAGAAGAAGCAGCGGCAAAACGTGAACGCGGACAACAAGCTGCAACTCCGGAGGCAAAAGCACGACATGCAGTGGCTCAACATCTACGTAGACAGCAAGCTATATATACCCCGGAGAGAGAGCTAGAAGAAGCAGCGGCAAAACGTGAACGCGGACAACAAGCTGCAACTCCGGAGGCAAAAGCACGACATGCAGTGGCTCAACATCTACGTAGGCAGCAAGCTATATATACCCCGGAGAGAGAGCTAGAAGAAGCAGCGGCAAAACGTGAACGCGGACAACAAGCTGCAACTCCGGAGGCAAAAGCACGACATGCAGTGGCTCAACATCTACGTAGACAGCAAGCTATATATACCCCGGAGAGAGAGCTAGAAGACGCAGAGGCAAAGCATGAACGCCGATAACAAGCTGCAACTCCGGAGGCGAAAGCACGACAAGCAGCCGCTCAACGTCTACGTAGACAGCGAGCTATACCTCGGAGATCAGAACTAGAAGAAACAGTGGCAAACCGTGAACGCCGACAACAAGCTGCTACTCCGGAGGCGAAAGCATGACATGCAGTGGCTCAACATCTACGTAGACAGCAAGCATTAAATACCCCGGAGAGAGAGCTGGAAGAAGCAGCGGCAAAACGTGAACGCCGACAACAAGCAGCTACTTAAGAGGCGAAAGCACGACATGCAGTGGCTCAACATCTACGTAGACAGCACATCCCGGCTGCGGCGGCTGCATTTCCGATGGAGGCGGAAGTGTTGTAGGCCCGTGTGCTCAGATTTGGGTGCACGTTAAAGAACCCCAGGTGGTCGAAATTTCCGGAGCCCTCCACTACGGCGTCTCTCGTAATCAAATGGTGGTTTTGGGACGTTAAACCCCACATATCAATCAATACGTAGACAGCAAGCTATACCCCGGAGATCAGAGCTAGAAGAAGCAGCGGCAAAACGTGAATGCCGATAACAAGCTGCAACTCCAGAGGCGAAAGCACGACATGCAGCCGCTCAACGTCTACGTAGACAGCGAGCTATACCTCGGAGATCAGAACTAGAAGAAACAGTGGCAAACCGTGAACGCCGACAACAAGCTGTTACTCCGTAGGCGAAAGCATGACATGCAGTGGCTCAACATCTACGTAGACAGCAAACAATATATACCCCGGAGAGAGAGCTAGAAGAAGCAGCGGCAAAACGTGAACGCCGACAACAAGCTGCTACTCCGGAGGCGAAAGCACGACATGCAGCGGCTCAACATCTACGTAGACATCAAGCTATATCCCTGAGGTCAGAGCTAGAAGAAGCAGCGGCAAAACGTGGACGCCGACAACAAGCTGCTACCCCGGAGATCACGGCACAGGAAGCGGCGGCGACTCACTGTACACATGCGTTGTCACTTATTTAAATGCGTGCTGAGTGGACGATGTCAAGGGTGATTGGCAGTAAGACCGACCTCCAGTGCTTTGCTCACCCATCATGATTCACTTCATGTAGATGCGTTAATTGTTTGGTTGTTCTGACAACCACAGAAAAAAAAACTGCTGTCTGAACAAGTATTCGACATGCATCACCAAACACAGAGCGTTTGAGGTTGCGGACTTTTGAAAATACATCATTTGTGATAGTGCACAAGTCCTATATCCGGAATGCCCAGTGTTTTACTCAGTGAAATCACATTCGCATGTGGCCAGTTAAGTGATCAAACATGAGCGGTCAAAAAAGATCCTGTCCGAAAATATACAAAACATCTCAGCAGCATTCTATGAGCCACCTGTGTTACTTTCGCTTCGATTTTTTACCTTAATTGAGGATGAAATCTTCGGTAAAAACATGCTTCGTAGCTCGGCTCGACACGGAGACCACTGCAGTCGATGTAGATGTATTAGCACGCAGCAGATATCGCTCACTTCGCAGCGAGCTAACTGTATTCATACAACCAATTTCCGCTTTTCGCCGGCATTGTGAAACCCAAACATTCACTGAACACTACATGAAAGGAACGTGCTGAAATCCTCGTCGGGAGGTAACAACTAGCGTAAGAAGGTGGGATGTTTGGTGAACGATGTGCAATGAAAGGCCAAACAATTTTAAAGTTCTGTCACTTCATGTGTAGAATCACTACTTCTAGACGATAATTTTGTTACGTGGTGAAGAACTCCGTCCGACAAGTCACGCAATATCATGCAGCTTGGTTATTGTTCTTCTAAGCGAAAATAACAAACACGTTGCTACGCTTGCCAAGTGTTTCTACATACGCCAATTTTGATGATCAGCTTTTGGAACGACAGAGATAATCTCGCAAATACAGTACATTTGGATAGATCAAGTAATTAAATAAACATAAATCACCTTCGACGTGGATCATAGATGTGAACCAGGGCCTGCTACGTGCATACCCTAACAGAAGAAACTCTCTAACCATTTTGAATGGATCACTGCCTAAATCCAATTGAATATCACGGCTCTCAAAGAAAAGAAAGAGGAGCACGCTAGCATGTAAACACTAGCATTGTTGCTTATGTATACCAGCACCTTCCTGTAAACAGTTTCTATTTCGTCCACACCAGTTGACAATAAGCGCGCGAGTATTAGGCAGTTAGCTGGTCACTTAAATGTCGAGAAACAAGGCAGACAGCAGTTGGCGAATGACAAACAGATGCCGTCCTCACCCTGAAATCGAGGCTGCCTGCTCATGCACGACTGAGTGGTCGGTAGTCGGTGTCACAGCATAAACCAACACGCAGTGAACCGACAGACTCAGAGATTCACTGCATCTACAAAGGGTTCACTATATCTACAAAGCCAACACTTGCTTAATTGTCGCACGTTTTTTTGTTTATTTTTGTCAATACAAAAAGTGCCTTAGATATACGCCGACAATTTGTGACATGTTCTCGCCGTCATACATTGCCATATTTGACCGCGAATGTACCAAATCTTTCGGGCCGTCCCACAGACTACATCCGTACTTATAGAATGCATCACTCAATTCGAAATTCAGTGTGCCAGAACGAAAACAAAAAGGCTGCATTAACAATTGCACGAATACCTTTCATACAAACGCTGACCTTCGCACATGCCAGTGGGTTACCAGACCAGAGACGGAGCCTGTAAAACAATATGGTGGCGCCCATAAAAAAGAAAAGGTGTATAACGTTATCACATTATAACCGCGAGACCGCTGCCACTGCCCCAATAACCACGCTTCGTATCTGTAGTCCTCGAAACTCCCGTGGAAGTTGAGTGCTGGCGTTGTTGACAAAACGGAACAAATATAATATAAACATCTTTATAACGCAGAAACTACGCAGTATTCCTGGAGCATCGGCTGGCACGGCGTTCAATTTGTCATCGCTTCTAAAGCGGCAACGTGGCCTGTCCAGATAACAAGTAAAAAAAATAATTTGAAAATCATTGTGCATATACAAATGGTAGTGCCCTTACAATGTACACGAGCGTGCGCTTGTCTGAGTAGTGACAGCTAACAACAAAACCCCTTCTCAGTTTTCAGCAACGAAATTGACGACGCGCGCAAGTCTCTGAAATAACACCTTCTTCGTGCCCATGCAGCGAATTCTAGCGTCTACAAGATGCACTCAAGGTCAGACTTGTGTGTGATTGCTTTACTTTTAATTTATTTTTCAACGTGCTCCTAACACAAAAACAGTTATCACATTTTGGGAGTAACTTGTGTGGAGAAAGAGAAGTTAGGTGGAGCAACGGCTTCCACTAGAACACTCTACAAAATCATCTCTATATTGAAAACTGAGCGGTGCCTTTTTTCTATTATACTGGCGAAGCAGTCACCGATTGTTGCTGTGTTCGTGACTTCACCGTTGCTTGCCTTGACATTGCTACATGACTTTCAAATCTGCGTGATGCAACAACTTCCTCTGCACACTGCCCCAGAGCACGGTAGAAGCAAAAGCAAAGAATGTTTCCCATAGTGGTCGCTCTGGATAGGCACCTCTGTTTACATTGTTGCCACCGTAGTCAATCACCCTTGGCGGTGACAGCCTTCTTTCACGCTGCTACATAGAGCTCAGCGTGCTACCGGATCACGAAAGCTAGAGCAGGGAAAAGTCCCTACCATTCATCGTGCTCGTAAAATTTGGGAGAAACTTGCTGTTTGGAATAGAGACCACAATTTTCCTCAAAACATATACAGCTTAATCAAACAAAAAGCGGCCGCAAATATGCTGCGAGTATTTTTTTTTCTGTGGTGCAGGAAAGTTACAGAATGAACAATTCATTTGTCCCTCTTTGTGGTTTTATCCCACTGACCTTGCCAAAGCGTACGCGTGCATGTGCGTGCGTGTGTGTGCGTGCGCTACGGCTATCAGTTCAAGCGTAAACGTGCGTTCTTTTTTTTAGTGTGCGTGTGCTTATTGCTTGAATTCATGCGCGTGTTCACCAAGAATGCGTACGTTAATGACCTCTGCGTCAGGCATTTTTGGATCTTTAGGAACTGGAGAAATGTGAGCACAGCAGTTTTAACACAGGGGCTGTTTAAGGCGGCCGTACAAACACAGCGAACCACAGGTAGGTGTGCGGCACGGAAATTTAGCAAGCCCTGCTACCGAATAGCAAAGGTGAGAGCGTTAACTGGAACCAGGTCGGCGAAGTGGAGCACGTGAAACGCACGAAAGAAAGACATAGAAGAAAATAAAAAGAAGGAAAAGAAAGAGAAGTCGAGAGAATGAAGATATCAAAAACATAGGAAGATGAAAAAAATAGAGAAACAAATAAGAAGAGAAATAAAGAGGTAAATCGAGAGAAATGAAGCCAGAAAACAAAAGATAGCAATGAAGAGAGAAAGAAAGAAACAGAGGCGAAATAGTGATAGCGAAAAATTTGGCAGATCTCACGTATCTGGGAATCGGCGTTCTTTGAAGCATGTAGAGGGAAGGTGACCGTCTTGCATTTTTTTTTATTGAGTGATACGTCATGAAATTACGCTAAGTACATGTACAAATGTTGCACGCACAGACATATGTTGAGTTGCAAATGTTTATATAACCAATTGCAAATGTTTATATTCTGTCTACCCTGTCCTTTTTCCTTTGTGCGCGCTCTAAAACAATCTTGCAAATATTACTACGCATCAACTAGCCCAAGCTTCCACTCTTGTGAGTTTGTATACCCAGTTGGCATATAACGATGCCAACTGGAACATGCGTATTAGCAACACCAGAAGCTGATATGAAGCGTGGGTGCTCGCCAGGGTGCTACTCATGAACACTGCTACATAAAATTCAGCGCGCGGCAACTAACCACATTTGACGTTAACCCGACGTGACGGCTGTATTAAAGGTGTACATTTCTAAAGTTTATAAAACTGGGTAGGCAGCACTGCAGTCGCTAGTGACGTTTCATGAAGATTAGCGTCTATTCGAAAAGTAGTTTTGAGACCTGGCGTAGCTCTGTGGCAAAATGCTTCATTGCCACGCAGAATGCTTCGGTTTTATTCCCGCTGGGACCCTTACGTTTATTCTTTGCATTCATCGGGTCGACGCTGCCGATGGCTCGTATTTCTTAACGCTCGCGCGTCAAATTTGCTCATGTGTGTTCTCGTCGTTCCTGAGTAAATACTGTCAGTCACCTGTGGCACATACACGCATATAAGCGGCACATACCCACCAGTGGGTGTGTGCCACTGTGTGTCGGGAAGTGTTTGACGGCTTACGCGACGGGATTGTGACAGTATTCACGCCTTGACCAGCGCGTCATATTCGTCAAGCCATCTTACCCTCCCATGCTAATTTTGGTTCACGCCAAGTTAAGGGCCGTTCCACGTGCTTACCGCAAAGCCGCAACGCACGTGCCGGCACCCCTACCGCATGCAATCAGGGGACAAATAAGCCAATTGGCGACGCTGCGGAGGGGGAAAGAGCGTCGCCAATTGGCTCATTTGTCCCCCGCTTGCGTGCGGCAGGGGTCCCGGCACGTGCGTTGCGGCTGCGTGGGTAGCACGTGTAAAGGCCCTAAGGGAGTGACCACGAGAGCACCCAAAGATAAGCGGACAGACACAGACAGACAGACAGACAGACAGACAGACAGACAGACAGACAGACAGACAGACAGACAGACAGACAGACAGACAGACAGACAGAGACAGAGACAGAGACAGAGACAGAGACAGAGACAGAGACAGACAGATAGATAGATAGATAGATAGATAGATAGATAGATAGATAGATAGATAGATAGATAGATAGATAGATAGATAGATAGATAGATAGATAGATAGATAGATAGATAGATAGATAGATAGATAGATAGATAGATAGATAGATAGATAGATAGATAGATAGATAGATAGATAGATAGATAGATAGATAGATAGATAGATACGCTCAATGTCGCCGAAGTTCACTAAGTAATGCTTCCAATTTAAAACAAAAAGTAAGACCAAAAGAGAAAGGAAGAGAGAAGTCAAGATAAACATAGAAAGAGAAAGAAAGGAGCAGAGCAAAAAGAATGAGAAGGATAAAAACAGATACAACAAAGAGAGATTCAAAGCGAAAAATATCAAGCAACGAGTACAGAAAACAGGAGCCTGAAACCGATAGAGAGAGAAAGAAAGAGACGTGCGAAACAAAATAAATAAAGAGAAACAACGAAGGCTATCCTCCACTCTCCCTCCAGGCTTGAGGTCACCAGTGCGAAGCTTTCGTACTTTTTTTATCCGCTTAACTGTCAGGCTATAGTCGTGATTATCGTCGTAACGGCTTCTATTTAGCTCATAGATAAAATCATTTTCGTTGCAGAAAATGACAGGAGTACAGAATAGATGAAACGAGAGATGATCCTTAGTGAAGATATACCTGCAATAACTTACCAAATTCGTCCGCCTCGGTGAAACAGTTGTTACGGCGCTCGGCTGGTCACCCAAAGGTTGCGGGTCCGATGCAGGCGAAATGGTAGAAGCGCGCGTACTGTACAATGTCAGTGCACGTCAGAAACACCTGGTGGCTACAATTTCCGAAGCCCTCGACTGTGGCATCTTTAATGGTCAAATCGTGGTTTAGGAACGTAAAACCCCAGATATTATGAACTTACCAAATCATCTATTGAGTGAAATAGCAGCCACTAGCATTTAGTGAAGCTTCAGGGCTACAATACCACTCTAATGTTTTGTTTTTTTTTCAATTTGGTAGAATACGGCAGGGACGGCTACCAGAAGTTGTAACATTGCACTATTCATGTTGAACATAAGACAACAGTACGTCCAATAGCAGGTCCTTAAGCGAGTCGCTTTAATATAAGGCTAGGAAATGTTCGAGTTGTATCGGCTTTACTACGTGCAGTTCTCCCGCTTAGCAATGGCCGACGTGGCGCACAATAATCCAGGTGCTGATCCGAGTGCTCATAGCGTGCACCATAGACTACAATTGTTATCGACAACTTGTACAATCCATCGAGAGATTTATTTACGCAGTACTTTACCCGCATCTTCTTTTTTATACTGCCACAATCATCGTTATGGTAGCTGTCGCACTGCGGCTTACTCTCAGGGACGGACACGTTCTGTAATAGCTTCCCTTTTCCCCTTATCTTCAAGACGGGTCACATATGGCCGCACTAGGAGTTTGCTTTATAGCGGAAGGCTAAATATAGACAAGACATGACGTTTCCGTTATTTACTGTCGCACGTTCCTCATTTCTTGCGCAATCCGAAGAGGATCACCATCCCATCGCGACGAGCAATGCACAGGGAAGATGCCCGATTGTGCTTGCACTGCGCTTAATGACCGCCCTGAGTCGATGCAATTACTGGGGCTGACCTTGTGCAAATCCGAACCGCCTGCAGCTAAAAGGGGAGTCTTGTGTACGTGCGCGGGATTTCCTTTTATCCCTGTTCGACGTTATTTACAGTCCCCTGAATCATTTCAGTTCCGCATTGTCGTAGCACCTATTGCCTACGTCTTGAGTGCACACCGAATATATAGCCGTAGATGCTGGGACAGTAAAAGAGAAGCATTGCATGAAAGTATCGATGATCCTGGTTACCCAATCAACTGCGCCGAAATTGCGATTTGTTGCTTACTGTCGGAACGTCCTTCCACGGCTTTACCGTCAAGGGCATATTGACAGTCAGTTGCGCAGCAGCTTGTGCCTCCGGCGAAACACTTGAGCATCTCGTAGTGCACTGTCCCGCATTTGCTACGCAGCGACATTTGCTTATTAAGGAATATAAATTCTTGGGACTTAAGTGCGTGACCCTAGATGATTACCTCTTCCAGAAAACTTGCGTTTCTTGACGCGACCAGGCCCATCGGGCTCTACTGACTTTTATAGACCAAACAAACCTAGCCACCGCCACACGTTTATGGACTTTTTTTTTAATTTCTAGTTCATTTATGCTTGTCTAGATTTTCGTCTTTTTTTTACCTCCCTCTCCGCTTTCCTCTTTTTGACCTTTTTTTCCTCCATCTATTCCCTCCACCCAAAGGAGTAACCAGGTGTTGTGTGCTTCCAGGGTGCAGTTGCAAGCTTGCTCCCTCGTTCTTTCCGCAGTGTGATTGTACATCCGTGAATAGAAATCATATAAATAGGTAAACAAATATTGATTGGTATGTAAGGTTTAACGTCCCAAAACCACTATATGATTATGAGAAACGCCGTAGTGGAGGGCTACGAAAATTTCGACCACCTGGTGTTCTTCAACGTACACCCAAATCTGAGTACACGGGCCTACAACATTTACGCCTCCATCGGAAATGCAGCCGCCGCAGCCGGGATTCGATTCCGCGACCTGCGGGTCAGCAGCCGAGTACCTTAGCGACTAGACCACCGCGGCGGTGCATAAGTAAACAAATAAATACGGCGAATCAGTCCAAGCGTGATGGAGAGAGACAATAGCAAAGAGGGAAATAGCAGGCAACTGGATCATAGGCAACTTTTCCCTACTTGCTGCGGCCGATTTGGTTCATGCGTCAACTGATCGGCGCTACAGCAAAAGTAAATTAGAAAGACCAAGTGGCTTAATCTGCAGTACTTGTAAAAATGTCTCAGAGTAAAAATAAAAGTCACTATATCTGAAGTTAATGTCATCGGACGCGAAATAAAATTTACAGATGTGCCTAATCTACACAACATAATTGAAAAGAATATGATACCACATTTACATTAAGAAATGTAAGTAACATTTCGATCTGTGTGATAATCCATGAATAAATATAACTAGCCAGTAATTGTGTGCCTCATTATTATGCAGAGAATCATGTTATATTTATGGCATTAAAAGTACCTAAGAACCATTATGTTAATTTTTTTTCGCACCGCAGGACGCAAGCGCAAGTTGTAGGTTGTATTGATTTCCAGCAGAGAAAAGTAATCTCTTTAACATTTGTCCTGCAATGCTGCACGTCGAAAGATTTGTCCCTTAATGTAGGGCCTTTACCATAGTGAAAAAAATGGTATGGTACAAAGAGGGCGGGGTAGAAGTGAGGGCATGAACTGACAAGCATGAACGCCATGGCAATTTTTAAGTTAGTGTCTTCCCTTCATCCCCGTCCTTTCTGAGCTATGCCGATTTTACTTAAGCAGTCCGCCTGGGTGGAACAGTGACTGGGCTTCTCGGCTGCTGACTCGTATGTCGCAGGTTCGATCCCCGCCGTGGCAATCGCACATCGATGGAGCCGAAATTGTAGAGAACCGTGAACTGTGATATATCAGTCCATATAAAAGAACACCAGATGGTCAAAATTTCCTAAGCTCTACAGTACGGCGTCTCTAATTATCATAAAATAGTTTTGGGACGTAAAACCCCGGATAATAATAGTAATATATTTAATTAAAGTAAAGAACCAACTATGTCGGCACCAAGTCGTTTTACCAAAGTGATCGGCCACAGTGATACAAGCCACATTGGGGTTAAGTAAAACCACACGAACTATTTGATAGCTTGAATTCATATAATGCGAAATATATGCCTATATTTCATGGCGGCTAGTAAAAAGAGCTGGCAAATACGTTTCCCCTACCTATGTGGCCACCACGCCTAAAGGGGTTATTTAAATGCGTATGCATTTGCACTCAAAGCTGTTGGAAGTGCGGAGCAGTGCACTTCAGAGGTGTTCGCGTTCACGAGCAGACAAGCGCTGGTGTTCCAAACGTGCACGCTGCTCAGCCTCCATGGTGGGAAAGGCAACCTTTGTTTGTGACACAGCCTCCTCCTTCTTTCCCTCCCCCAACTCACATCACTCTGCCTCACACTCACCTTTTCTTTACGGCCCCTTGCTGTACTATACTGCGCATGATCATGTTATACCGTGTTAGGCATGCTACCTTCTCTCATTCTCGTCCCACTCATCTTCACATCATTCCTAAACCTCACTTCTCTTGCCAACCCCCTTCACACACATGGCTATGCTATAGATGGCTATGTATAGGTGATTTCGCCTGCGGCGTGAGGCCTTGCATGACTAAGTTATGCTTCAGTCTCTCCCCCTCCTCAATTCCTCTGCCCCCTTACTTTACATGGCTATGCTACGCATATCATTCTCTGCGGGACGTTAAGCAGTGACAGAAATGGCAGCGTACTTCTTTCCTTGTCCCTACTTCGTTCTTCGCACTTCCATTTTTCGTACCTCTACTACACCATACTACCTACAGCTACGCTACAGATGGTTTTGCCTGCGTGGTGTCCCGCATGGCTACGATAAGCTACACCCTCTCTCCTCCCTTCTTCCTCCTCTCCATCGCTTTCCTTTCCCGCACTCTTACTACGCTAAACTATACATAGCTATGCTTAAATGTTCGTGTCTGCGTGACGCAATACATTACTTTTTTTATGATTTACCCTCTCCCTTCCTCCTTTTCGTCCTCCTCATTCTGACGTCTCGTCTCACGCTCACTTGCCTTGCTAGACATGGCTATACTACAGATGGCAATGCCATATGTGGTTTCTACTGTGTTACGTCGAGCGACATGAGACGATGACAGCACACGATGACATCATACGACAGTTCAAGCCCCAGAAGTGCTCGGCACTTGAAAGCATGCGAGATTCATTTAAGTGAGCGCATTTCATAAGCCGATGACTTCATTTGTGTACAAATGCTGTGGATTTAGTAGTCAAAACTACTAGTTATTGTAGTTTATTATCTATGACAGTGTAGGGAAGTTTATTCTGAAGCATCCTCTAAACCAGAATTGTTAGATAAAAAGCAATGAACCTCAAGGTATCTCTGAAGGTGGCTCTAAAAAATTATACAACTTGGGGCTCTAATCAGCTCACAAGAGCACGGAAATACCAAAGGCTGACTCCCGAATATTTTTGTCAGCTAAGCAACCGTAATATGTCTGTTCCTTATCTACGTCGAGCTTATCGAGTGATCGATCAGCGTCGTGTAATCAATAGGCTATCTGCACGCGCTCTCGAAGGCTCCACAAAGTTGGCCTTAGCATTGTCCTGAATAAGTGAGTTATTTGAAGGAAAGTTAATCGATTACCGGGAAAGGTACGAACGCTTACCAAACCTGTTGTACTCTGTATACGAGTGATTTATATCAGCATATCAATGTGCTTAACAGCATGCTGTTTGTGAATAGGCCACATCTTAATACACCGTATATTGTTACGGTAGACTTAGCGCGAAAAATGAGGATGAGAGAAGGACTGCACAAACACAGCGCAACACTGCGTAGTCCTTATCTAGTCTTCGTTTTTTTTTTTCGCGCTAGGTCTACCGTTAGATAGAACCAACTCGTCCAACGAGCCACACTACTGCATATTCATATCGGATATTCAATCAGTCCTCACGCTTGCATTCGTTATCTCCACAGACTTTGATGGCATGGACATCCGAGGTGAGAAAAGTTCGTACAAAATCCATACTTTGTCGATGAATATACTATGTTCATTGGACGTACACATCCTATCACGCTCATAAAAAATGTACCTTGTGATTTGAACACTACTGCTTCGTGGTGAGTGTGCGAGGAATAAGTGTATTAAGAGACAATGTAGGCCTGTATTTATGAATGGCTTGGCGGAGAAGTTTTATTGTTTAACACGGAACTGCGAGTGCGAACGTGCACACAGCACTTTTCAACACAAGTAGGCTATCGTTTATCCTTATATTCACATTATAATGCCATCATTCACACATAAAGAGCACTCAGACAAGATATTATACATAATGTCTTTAGTGCGCCCTTGTCTAGACACGAAGGCGTTCCAGTTGCGCGCGAGATAATAGTTTCAACGAAATAATGGGAGTAGTTATGTTTGCTGTAATGCTTTCACAATAGTAATGACGGGTCTTGTGTACATGCTTTCGTTTATTACTGCATTAACCTGGAGTTTTCATTTGAGTTTGAGTTTATTCAACCACGTGACAAGTGCACGAAAATACACTGCATACGTGGTTTGGTGCGAAGGGAAAAAAGCTGCATTTCACAGCTTGACTGGCCCCTTCACCCAGAAAAAAATCTAGCACTTTCGCACCTTTACCCTGATTCTTCCCTTTTATAGAGAGAGAAACACACAGCCTCAGCACATCTTTTCTCTTATTGGGGTGCTATCATATCCGGCAAAGTTGTTTTCACCTCATTGCACCCCCACATCGTAGTTAGCGTAGTTAGCTTGATCGCCGAGCGAGAAATGGCGCTGTTTGCAGAGAACTATGGTGGTAATTTTGTCAACGTGCGCAGCAAAAAAATATCCGATATTGGAAATTCTCATGTCTTGTAATGGGAATTCTTCGGCGTTTTACAGAACATCACTGTTGGCCACGTTCATCCGTGGCCAACAGTGATGGCCACGTTCATCCGTGAACACGACCGCCAACATGTTGGCGGTCGTGTTCATCCGGGCTACGTGGGGTCACTTCCACTACTCGTTCTTAAGTAATCCCGCGGTGTGTCGAAATTCGGCGATGTGGCACTTACGGTACATCTTCTAACTGAATAAGGCGCGCACTCAGACAAGAACACTAGAACGAGAAATGGGACAGACCAAGAGCGTGTTCGATTTCCTGTTATAGTGTCCTTGTCTGAGTGCGCGCCCTTATTCAGTTAAAAGATGAACCAGTACCAACTAGCCCAATTGTCAGTGCTACTGCACTTACGGTATATTGCTAGTGTGTGTTATGTTTCTCTCTGTGTCAATATATTGGCATTCTATTGCATTATTTGGCATATCAGCTTGGTTATTAGCTAGATTCAGCTGGCGAGCTCGCCTCTTTGCAAAGCGGATAATGAATGTCCAAGTCTTCGTTCCACTATGGCGTGTACTATGTTCGGATGTTCTTACAGCGGCTTTTTCGAGAGTCCGCATTGTAACAGAGTCGGTCTAACCAACATTATTTAGCTCGCAGAATTGTATAGATCAAACGCTAGGTGGGATTATACGTGCAAAAAAAGAGGGGGGGGTGCTACTGCACGCCCTTTGTTTACCTTGCCGTTTTCAGTGCATAAGCTACGCTGCACAGTTTTGACGTGTAAGATGCTTTTAACCATTTGGCGCAATTTTTAACAAAAGAGTATATCCTGTTTTACAACGGTGTGTTGTGCTACTGCCCGACGCGTATTCGTTAGGTATAGGTCTCTATGTAGATATCAAATCGCGAAGCACTCATGGGAACAACCAGAGGGCTCTTTCAGAAAGAAGCAGACAAACCTTTAGCCGCCCCCGTAAAAATTTTCTGACTACGGGCCTGGAAGCTGGTCACGGATTTTAACCAGTCGTGTCGGTTCAACGAAACGCCATATAGGCTTCTATTCTTCCCTCCACAAGATATTCCCGGAATGATATTATTACAGAACGTATCACGCAATTGAAAACGATATATACATACATACAGCGCCTTGCGTTTAGGCTGAGTTGCGAAAAACAATTTAACCACCTTAACCGAAAAGCGCAATGAACAAGTGAAAAAATTCGGCACATTCCACGTACCATAGGAATCGATATTTTGTGAAGCATGCGGGTGCAAGGTGAATGTGTTTTATTTTTTTTGAGCGAGACGTATTGATGTAGCGTTCAATATATGTACAAATCTACGCACACACATCCCTTAAACAGCCCTATATGCCTTATATTAGCAGTTGTTTGCTGTTGCGTAACCATGCATCGAACATTAATACTAGCAATACCATGCAGAAGCGGTAAGGTGATATGAAGCGCTGGTGTTGGCACTGGGGCCCACGATAATGGTAGCTTTCAACACTGCTACACAATTCAACATCAGTGGATGGCACCCAACTACAAATGACGTTAACCGGACGTGACGGCTGTATTATAGGAGTACATATGTAATTTTTTATAAAGTTTGATAGCCAGTATTGCAACCATAATCAACTTTTCACGAACATTAGGGCCTATTTGCAAAGTGTTTCCGAAACCAGGCGTGCCTCTGTGGTGTAATTCTTCACTGCCACGTAAAATGTCAGGGTTCGATTCATGCTGCTACACTGACACTAATTGTTTGCATTCGTTCAGTCAGCGCTGCCTATATCAGCTTTATTTTGACGCTCGAGCGTTAAAATTACAAATATGTGTTCTTGCCGTTTCTGGGAAGGTATAAAATGTCTACCACCTGTGGCACATAACCACCCCCGGGTATGTGCTACTGTTTTTCGAAAAATGTTTGACGATGTACGCGACTAGATTGCGACATTATTCATGTCATGACCAGCGCTTGTATTCGTCAAACCACCTTACCCTACCGTACTAATTTTTGTGTACCCCAAGTTAACGGGGTGATTATGAGAGCACGTGGGCGGAGACAGACTATATATATATATATATATATATATATATATATATATATATATATATATATATATATATATGTGTGTGTGTGTGTGTGTGTGTGTGTGTGTGTGTATGTATGTATGTATGTATGTATGTATGTATGTATGTATGTATGTATGTATGTATGTATGTATATAGACAGACAGACAGACAGACAGATAGATACCAAAAGTGCTTGCTGTACGAAAAGAAATGCTTCTCATTTAAAAGAAAAACAGGCAGCATGCTTATTGTAGTAGAAATAACATTATCGAAGAAAAGACCATTTTGTGTAGATGCGGCACTCTTCCGACCTTCCTGTCATGGTACTTCATTATTACTTCTCCCCACTCCTCATGCTGCTTATTCTTTCCAGCTTATACAAAAACGGTCAAGCCGCTTCTCATTTGTCGAGTGGTGCAACATCGTACGTGACACTTCAACAGCAGGATTACGAGGTACAATTTGGCCTCAGGAAATAGATGCAATTTGTTCTTTTTGGATTAGTGGAACTAGCACCTTGTAGTGTGTTTTGTTCTCAACTATGTTTCAAAATACCTGACTCTTCAGTTAATTGTCGCATACAATCATCATTTTCCGTATTATGCTTTCTTTTTCAATTTCGGCTGCTTTACACTAAAAGGACCGTATATAGGAAAAAGGTGCCACTCGAGTTTTGGGGAGAGTTGCGTAGGTGGGGCAGTGCGGCAGGAAAGTTTGGCGTAACCATTGTGAGCAATGATTTTAGAGAAAAAAAAACAATTTATGCGTATATATTTAGTTACACAAGTATGTCTATTGTAGGGTGATTCTTTTAGAACCAGTATAGTTCATCGGTCTGTAGCTTTGTTACAAAGTATCCAATTTCAATGCAGCTTTCAGTAAAGTTTTCAGGAAAAAAGAAGACGTATACCTCCCCCCCTCCCCCCCTTTTTTTCGGTAAGCAACGCAAAAACACATAATAATTGAGCAACCGTTCAAACTTCCAGAGAATGCAGACCCTCTAGCTTAGAATTTGATAGAATGTTACGGTTCTTCATTATTTCTTGATGATATTTGTTGAGTCCCACAGGAAAACAGAACGAATAGATAAATAATTTTTGTCCTTGCTGAATTTTCGCGTACATTGCATTTTAACCAAAAGATTTGTTATACAATTACTCCTGAATAAAATCGCTCAGTTGTAAAGGAATGACCTTGCTCATCAGATTCACGAAAACCTTCTACGTTCATTTTCTCGGATAGAGTAGAGCAGCTCTAGCGAAAAATATAACGCTTTTCCAAGGAACAAGGAGAACTCAACATCAAATGTCAATCATAAACTTCTTTTGGGCAACATTCACCATTAAAATACGCTTAGATCACCAGTTCACCACTTTTGGTTGATTTCCAGAGTTTATGCTATCCATAAAGAGCCAGGCCCCTGGTGGCGTCTCGATAAGAGTTCTCCCCTCAATAATCCTGTCACTACATTGTTGCACGTAGCAGTCCTGTATATGTATCTCTAAGCTTGGCTAGTGAGGCACGAAAGATAGTAAAAAAAAGGGGGGGGGATAATTTTATTGTTCGTGTGATTTCACACTCAGTTCATGAGATCACTGTGAATTAATCTTTTTGCAGTCTTAATGTCTGAGAAGAGCGAAACGCATTCAACAATTGCCGCATACATTAAAGTGTATATTGTTCTGCTAACGCAGTTAAGGTGATTGGCTGCTGATATTTAACATCAAATATTATTATTATTGTTATTATTATTATTATTCATGCATGACAAAGCTTTTTCACCCAAGTAAACCTTGATGAGTTGTTGTCCTCGCATAGGTGTCCTCGTTTGCGCATAATGTGAATATAAATGCAATGTAAATGAATGTAAATGCAATGATGAGCCTCCGTTTTGCCTTCCATAAGCCACGTTGTTCTCGATGGTCACCTCGAGTATGTACGTGAAAATTGATCTCCGCTCATACATCAGTGCAGCTCGCTGTTTCGGAATCGAGCTATATGGCACGAGCCCATTAAGGCACGAGCAACGTACGATTGGCTCAGGGAAAAAGGCTTCTGCTCTTGATGGTGCTGCTGATTGGCTCATTCCAGAACGCCTCCGTACACTAACAAGTTTCTGCTGCTCACATATGTTGTAGTGATGTCCGTCATCAGGGAAAATAGACGTACGTATAATGTTTACGTATGTGCTAAATATCGCGCTGTCAAACACAGTGGTAATCATTACTCGTATCAGTGACAATGGCTAATCACCGCTAAGGTTGCATTTTGGCTATCATTGATTGCCGACAAATGGCGAGCGTTCATGCCTGCTATGGTTACCCGACACTCAAAATATGATGGCCTTGCCACTACTTTTTTTTCTGGTATATAGTACGACGATCAGGTTTCCAAGGACAGTATGACATTTACAAGGTCCTGCTTAAGAAGCAAAGACGAAGATATGCGAACAATACGCACGTGCAGGAGCAGATGCAGGCTTGATTAGATGAGATGCTGCCGCACAGTGAATCTTGAGAGAGCCAACGTTTTCGTTTGACGTTTCAGCAAAGAGGTCGAAGGCGACTGCACCCTTTACCGAAGCGTCGGCTCCGGTGACGTGCTCTAGTATTCTCATCGCCTCAGAAACTAAGAGGGCCACCAAAAGACGCATACTATAAGCTATTTAGCAAATGTCAGCGCACCAACGGCAGCAAGACGGCGAGCCCAGCTAGTCACATTGTCCTCTTAGTTCCTCTGTAAGACTTTACCTGTGCGTTGGTGCGTTCAGCAGAGCGACGAAATTGCCTCATTGGTAGTGGTTAACGATTTCTTGTTGCATTTGGAATTTCCAGAGGAGTACAAGACGGGGACTACAGGACGAGTGGTGTGCAACTGCCACCTGTCCTCGTCTCGTAATCTGAAGCGCAACAAGAAATCATCAGCCTTGGTACGCTTCATGTCTATTCACATAGAAATGACAGGATGATTCCTATAATAATTTTTGTTGCGAAAACCAAGTTTGGTGTTATGCTCTGAATAAACCATCTTGTTATTTCACTCTCTATTATCGTTTTATTCTGTTCTTTCTCATTACGTTTATAAAGATCTTTTTCAATATGTTGAATACGTGCAGCGTCATTCCTGGGTTTTTTTCGCTATTTTTCATGCTTGTGTTTCTACTACGTTTTATTTTCTTTCTTACCCCTATATGTAATACCCCCCCACTGACAGCCTCTATGGGTTTCTTGAAATAAATAATAAATACATACATAAGTTAAAAAATAAATTACAGTAAGCTGTCTTTCGCAGATGTGAAGTATGACGTTTTGTTTAAGCTTGTGTTGCCATAGGTTTAAATATGCAAGATTATAAAGATACCACAAACAAAGATGCCACACATATAATTTCACAGGTATCAGGCTGGCCCAGCATCATTTGGGGGGCTGCAAAACGTTACCAGAAGATCCAATGTGATTGCGTTGTGTGTTAAAACTTGTGCGTTCGCGGTGCCAGCGTTCCCGCAAATGCGTGACCAAGGTAATGACATTACGTGTGATCTAGTTCACCTGACTGACAAAACGTTAATAATTGTTGCTTTATGCTCTTAGTTAATTACAAAAAATAGAAGGGGGAGGGGAAGTAAAAACACTGTTTTGCGCAAGTTTTCAGCAATGAAGGATGGTGTATGCTGGAGTGCGCTTGCATTGCGGTAGATTATAAGATTAGAAGTTATTAGCGCGTTCCATCCTTGTGAATCTCACCTATCAAAAAACGGCGCGTACGTACTGCTACATGACGCACACGCTAATAGTCACTAATCACTGGTTGGCATCAGGGAACGAGAAATAAACCATAACTACACTACATCGCACCGGTTATTATCAAATGAAGGTAGTGCGCATTCGGCGGTATATGCTTAGGTTGGACCAGAGTGATGAAGTAATGGTTCCTTGCACCTTGATTGCACTCAAATGACTCAAATGACATTTACTCAAATGACTGGGCACCAATTTAGGCCATATAAAAATTATGAGTCTGCTTACTGGACTACCCCGCTGTCTAAATGGTGCGCTTGCTCATGCCACCGTTTCAGAGAAGCACTGGTATTATAATCAAGAATTGTCCTCTGGATGCGAAGAAAACTGATGTAATCACGCCCCTGTTGTAGAATTGTGCCCGTTAATCTTAATGGCGAAGATAAAGCGACCTCAAAGTGGGAATGCTTCTATTATTTGAGTGGGTCTGTTATCGATACCATCGTTTTAGTAATTAGTTGCAGTGTCTGTTGCGTGTTGAGCTTATGTATAAAAATAGCTACGATAAAATGTTCCTCTGTGGCTTACCAGGATATTGTGCTACTTTACCATCTTCATAAAATATCATTGACCACGAATGTTTTGATTATAGTTCACCCAAGTGTCTTGAAACAAGACGAGAAGAAATAAAAGAATCACATCACAGTGTATCCGCGGGCTGAATGATGATGAGTGGGGCGAAGTGTCCATCCGTCCGTTCGTGCATCCGTCTGTCCGTCCGTCCGTCTGTCTAACTGTTTGTCTAGTGAACACTCCAAGTACCATAATCTCGCATCTTTTCATCATATATTGATTAAGTACAAGTACCACTCTCTAGCGGAAATTTCAAGAACTAGTCTATTCTTTGGTACATACCAGAAGGAGGTGGTTACGACAGAGGACGATTGGGTGACGCCTTTTTTTTATTGATATGATATATAAGGAGATGTTGGCGCAAAAATATGGCACTGGCAACTCCTTAGCCCTTGAGTGAAAGTTGAACACGTACCTCAAAAGAAAACATACAAAGTAGTGTATGTAAAATAGAACACTCGAGCACACAGACGCGAAAACACATACGCACATATCACAACACAATGCTAAGGAAATGTTCAAAAGTCAACGAGTGAAGTCTCTGATAAAGTCCCTCCTTCATATTCGATCCAACCAGCACAAAACAGCAGAGAACACGCCTGGTCCTTATGAAGATGTATTCGCTCGTGTGTACAAAGCAGTCGACACGTCATTCACTTCAGCACACACATGATGGGTGTCATATGATACTGCCCATAATAAGTACATGTGTTGTACAACTTGCTACTTGTCAGCAATTCTGCTGTCTTGTAAGAAACGCCTTAAGAAGCTTCACCCCTGAAATTGTTTTCAGTGCCTGCAGCAAGGTTGATTCTATGAGGAAAAAAGGCTTCACTGTGATCCCTTCAAGGCACCCGTAACGTAATATACGAAAACATTGGGTAGAGGAGGAAGGGGGTAACTACACAATCTGTTCATAGGCGCGGCAGATGCGTAAAGCGCTATTCTCTGCGTAGTCTCATTACAAGCTGCCATGTATCACGACCGAGTTACGTGGTAAAACAAAGAATAAATGTGGTAGGCGTGGAAAAAAGGGAAACAGGAACTGGAATCGACGACCAAAACGCGAACTATATCAATCTATTCGAAAAGAACTATCGAATGTACGCTTATTTATTTGCAGGTAAAGCGCTAGTTTGAGAAGTCTGCGAAAGCACGCAGTAGGGTGGAGTTTGAATGCAGCAAAAAGGGTGCAACTATCCTGTCGTTTTGACTTCCGTGTTATTATCGGGATTCAGTGCAGAAGATTCACTCAGTGGCTCTTGTGTACAGATAGGTCGTGTTGAGATTTTAATTATGTGTAGTCTTCCTGTACACAGGCGTATATTGTGCGTTTGCGAACGGTTAACTCTCGTTACGGCAGTGGTAAAAGCAAGGGACGTTTGTCCTTGCTTGCTAGCTGGCTTTCCGGTGGGCATGTGTGCATGTCATTCATATTCCATGTTATGGTTACGGGGTATCGACTGCTAGCGAATAGACATTGTCCATATGCTCTGGCTTCGATTTCACAATGCCATATGTCTTTTTTACATCTTATCTAAGCCTAATAAATTGTTGTACCTATAGAAGCTAACCAAATAGTCTTAGTCTTCATAATGAACGTTTAGTCCTTGTCACGGGGAAACTATCTCTACTAAGACTTTTTTTAAGTTCATTTCTCTCCTTGCAACTTCTCCTATGTTTTAACTGAACGCATCCTTAACTAACGACAGCAAAATTTACACGCAGACTACACGGCATCTCACCACTACCGTTCAACACGGGTTGTAAGCTGGCCAAACGCTTGCGAAGAATAACATGGTTGCAGATATAATTACCTTAGAAGTGGCAGCATTGAGACCTTCACGCTTGTTAGGGACTTCTCACGTGACAATGATGCGTGACATGCTCCTTCTTCTTCGCACTGATACCATGTGCCTTTAAGTGCTGTATCAGTAACTGCCAGTACGTGTGATTACAAATCAATTTGGCAGCGCTCATGCAGAGGTTACTGCCACTGGCGTAGCCAGGGGATGGCACACCGGTCCCACGACCCCCCCCCCCCTACCCGATCTTTAGGAGCGAAGCTCCTTAAGGCGTGGGCTGAGCGTCCCATCGTAGTCGTATGTAGCCACCTCTCGTTAGTTCTTGAACCGGCCGTAGAGGGCGGTACTTGTACATATAACGAAATGCATATACGCTGAAAAATGCAAATGGTACGATACTAGAGGATGTTACTTGCAGTATGATAATAAAAATCCCAGCATATTCAAGAAGTGAATGATGATGAGTGGGGTGAAGCGTCCAACAGACCGTCCATCTGTGCGTCCGGCGGTCCTCTTGTGCGTACATCCGTCGCTGTGTTCGTCCATCCGTGAAACAGACAGACGACGGACGGACGCGGCCAGCTGATGATTCACGGTTTGCCGATAAAAAGTATGATACGCACAAGGTGGCGGCGGCTCGCGCTCGAAGAAAGAACTCCGATGTGTGAGCGCGCGAGAAAATAGGGATGACGTCACACGAAGACGTTGGCGATAGCGTGTTCGTGGGCGGCGCCGTGAGCTAAGGGACGCGGTTTAGTCAAATAAAAGCCGTTCTGGCACGCGCGTGTGTTCAGAAGGTCGGCGGGTAGAGAAGGCTGCAGAACGACGTGCCCGCAAGGCGGCGGCGGCGGCTCGCGCTCAATGATTTACGTGTTGTTGCTCTGTCATCGCAGGTCCCTGCAGTGTTCCAGGCTTCGGGTGCACAAGAATCTCGTGGCGTCCTTGATTGTACACTCAATCCTGCTGGCCGTCATCTCATTTCCCAACGTTTTGGGACCACACTGGACGACCTACAGTGACGTGGTACGGCATTTCGTTGCACAGTTCACCAGTCCACTTCTATGATGCATGCTGCCACTGCTCATTTGAGTGCATTCTGTTAATTCCGTTGTTTTCGCTACGGTGTTCGCAAGCACAGAAGTTTAAGTGAGTGGGTGTAGAGAAATTCCACCGGAAACACGTCATGAAAATGCGGTGGCGCTGTTGCCGGGTGTTTGGTTTCACTTGGTAGGCAAAACCCGTGGCGCCCACCGCAGTTGCTGGTGTGTTTTCGCTGGCACGTGCGCTGTTTGTGGCCTCGTAAAGAAGAAAGAGTGTTGTACCGACGATCTTTCACGGTGATTTGCACGAAAGGCACAAAAAAATGGACCAGGTATTTTTTTTCAGTTTCATGTTGACTAAAACCGTCGCCGTTCAGCCGCAGCTGTGAAACGCGAGAACTTGCCTTTGACGCCACTTCACCGGTTATGTTTTGGAGCGGCTTACCGATAAAAAGCAATTATCTCTCGCAAGCGTTGGAATAAACCATAGAATTACGCTTTTTAATTAAGCCATGGAGGCGTATCGAGCACGTTTACCTCAAAAACGTTCTGGATAGCATTAATATGCGAAGTATTTTTCACGGTTGCCATTGTTGATATAACTGCAACAGTCTTCGACACGTCGAAATGATATCGCCATACTGAGGTAAACTAAAGGTGTCACTCGGTCATCGGGCCAACGATCGATCATGTGTTTGTTTCTGCATGGGTACGGTTCATTAAAGTAGCAGTGAACGAAATTATAACTTAGACTATGTTTATGATTATATGCGGCTGCGATGACACACCTGACACAACTGCGGTGCGCTTCACTAGATTTTCACGTCTGTGTGAATTCACAGAAAAGCACCACGCAAGAAACTTGTCCAGTCGTATACGCATTTTGCGGCGTCGGCTTGAGCGTACGAATTGACCCGTGGGCCTTACAAGTACGTAACCGTATTGCCCACAGCATGTTACTGAAGCATTATCGCAAGCGTGTTGCGGATCAAAGTGTCACCGAGGTCTTTCTGGTCATTTGCATTAATAACTTCTCCGGCACATTTATTATATGCGAGGATTTACCGTAACAATTCATGGCCACATATTTTTAAACCACGCATTTGCTTATTGTGCTTTAGAGCCTCTTGCAGAACTGGGTCTGTCTTTGCATTTGTACAAATTAAAGTGTGCATGTGTGGCGTAGGCTGCAACAACGACGATGATATTTCGCAAATGAGCTACATTTCCGCAGTTAAGGCACCTCACATGTTTGATGAGGTTCTCAAAGCTATAGAGCTACACGTCCACATAGCTCATATGTTCATTTCAGAACCCCTCTATAGCGACAGCAACTTCCTCCGTAGCGGCCGCAGCTTGTAAACATGCGAGAGGCGTCCCGACGCGCTGTTCTCGAAGGCAGCTTGCGCACCTGCTCCACTCGTTGTCACGTGTTCATAGCGGCAGGTGGCGCGCTTTCAACTGGGACTACTGGGCGGAGCTAACGCGCCATGACGTCACTCAGAGCCTACCGTGTTGACAAACATAGAATGGGTCTATACAATGAAGTTGTGAAAGTTTAGCGCAAATGAAAACAGAATAAAGGGGAAAACGAGGCTTCCTGTTGGAGGGAGACGAGAAAAAAGCGTGAGCGTTAACTTTCAACGGGTTTATTGCTGCGTGACTCCGATGACAGGTTATACACCCAGGGAGTCGTTTGTCGTACATGACTAACAAAGAAGTATAAGGAACACCACATCAAGATATTTTCAAGATTGGCACACGCTGTCTGTCTGATACAAGTAAATTTTTCGCCTCACAAGGCAATTAGAAATAAACAAAAAAACTTGGTGACGCGAGTGTAAGCTCACCACCTGTACACCTATCAAGCAAATAATCAGCGTTACTAATAATAACAATTATAATAATAGCTTTTAGTAAAACAAACAGTATCATAAAACCATTTGTATATGTACCACTCAAAAAGACGATAGTCTTGCGTCTGGAGAGAGTGAACAAAACGTTTATTTGATGTTCTGCGCAAGAAAATTGGTGAAGGGTATTCTGGAGGCGCTGCGTTAGAGTGCCTCGAGCAAGTAGCAGAGGCGAACGAGCACATCGGGGCACGTTAGACACAAGCGCCATCTGGCAGTTATTTTCGAAAACGAAGGCGTGCGTGACCACGGAGAGAAATGCGTGCCAGTCTCGGAGGTAGAATTCAAAGCGACGGGCAGGTGCCACGACCGTGTCGTCGTAGCAAAGCGTCGGAAACACCCTTTTGAGCATCGCGTTGCACTGTCAGCGCAGCGCGATAAACGCTACATTCCTTAGAGTTACTTGTGTGTACCTCTTCTAGTATAAAGGCAGACATACAAAACTTAGAAGTGTTGTTATGGCGCCTCAGACATGCGCGATAGTTGCTTTTTAATTGACAATCGCACAACTATGAATGCTAAACCTTGAGCAATATTGGTGGGCGCTGCGAATGGGGTTGGCCGTTTGGTGCCGTTTGAGGTATCGTTAGGGCGAACAAACAGACAAATGTACAGACAGACAGCCAGATCAAAATTTTTCCGTCGAAGGTCCCCAAGAAAGACTACCGTCTTTTAAAAAAGGTGCTTTCAATTCATTGTTGAAAGACATGCTCTCTTAATACTAAACCTCACACCCTCTTCCCGCACAGATCGCACCCTTCTCGCAAACAGACTAATGGGACTAATTTTCCTTTTATTTTCATTGACCAGGAATTTTTACATGCGAAGCATGTTATACCAGGGGCTAGTCATCCGCCGTGGCCGTCCGCAGCCTCCCCTCCTCCTCCGCCAGCCATCTGTGCATCCCTTCCTCCTCTCAACATAGCACGCACTGAGCTCGATTCTCCCCTCCGCGCGCCGAGCGACCTTTAGTTTTACGTGCGCCAGCTGTATGCTAACGCGCGCATGGGCAGGCCGGGGCCGGCGCTCGCTATAAATAACCGAGTGTCTGGGCGCGCCGCCCTTCGTCGGTTGGTTTGTGCGGTCGCTCCACGTCCGATGTCGCTGGTGAAAATGCATGCCGCCGTGGAGAAGTACGTCGACGAAGCCGTGGAAGAATATCTGCAACAACGACCGCAATGAAGACCCTTCGTGATAGTTGGCGACTTCAACGTCGACGTCATCAAGGATGATTGGGTGGTCGACTACATGGAGTCGCGGCACTAGCTGAAACGAGCAACGCACGACGCCAAACATCATCCGATTACGATTTGCGGGACGTGCGTCGACCACGTCTTCGCAAACTTCGACCTTCGACCGCTGCAACCAGCTCACCCTTCACTTTACGCACCATAAAGTCATCTTGCTCAAAATACCCAAAGCGTCTCATCAATAAAGATCGTCTTTCGCAGCATACGTGCGTGCGTGTTCACTCATAACACACTTGCATGTCGCAAATTACAAACCACATTTATCGCAGTTCAACTTATGTGCTCCGCATGCTAACCAGCGTTCTCACTCGGGAAACTGCGGTCATTTTTTAGCTGGTTCTCATGTTGGCGAGTATGAGGTAGTAAAGAAACACCTTTTGGCACGTCTTTATGCGGGGAATTATTTCTGAATGCAAGTGGTGGCCCTCGTTAAGTTATGTGCAAAAGAAATAATGATTGGGCGACTCAGTACAGATTTATCATTCCATGTGCAGTGCTAGACAAGTACGAAGAAAAGTTTGATTATGATTATGATGAAAATCCTTAGATTATTGCCACCTACCAACTCAGGGGGCGTCTCTCATAATCATATGGTAGTTTTTGGACGTTAAACCCCAAATATCAATCAATTACCCACTCTGGGGGATCATCCCAGAGTTGGGAGGGTCAAAATTGCTCGTGTTGTTTCTCCTTTTCACCATTATCAAGCTTTGCGCAATGAATTATGAAGTGCGACCACGCGAAAATGTAGGAAGTCCCTGAGATTAGAGAGGCACACTCCCGCATCATGTTAGACTCCACCATGTAAAATTCTCCAGAAGTCTCAAGTATGTATTGAGTCTAGAATTCCGCAGCTTCGTTTCAGAAAATTCCAGGTGCACGTAACTTTTCGCTTTTCCCTTATGGTTGACAACACCGGAAACCACCGCGCACCACTTACACTTGAGCCTTTGCGGCGTCCTAAACACAAAATGCCGATTACCGTGAACGCACGCGAGTTGTGCACCTGTTGCTAAGCATGCCGAGAAAATGGTCCAGCCTTTTTTTTTCGCAAGGTTCTTAAACCGAGCAAATATAAATGCGCGTCGTATAATGCAACGCCTATCGCTAAAATGATATCGAGCAGACAATACTGAATTGCTGCCGTTGATTTTACGGAAATCGAAGCTTTCACGAAACATTTGTTCTTGACGTGGCGAACTTTATATCAAGGGACGTGGTGATTGGGATCGATATCTGCTACTCCATTGCTGTTTGTGTCATGGTTAAAAAGAAACTAAGGAGCAAAGGGAAACTGAAATTCATATAAAAACTCGACGAATGCTCATGCATACAAGGACAGCTTTTTTTTTCGCAGACTCAAGTGCACGTGCTACGCACAATATTACAACTTTTTTTATATAACTGCGTTATTCGCTTTTTTATTGCTTCGCGCTTTTGAGACATACGGCTTCTTGATTCAACTGTCATGCCTTTGAGTCGATGTCGCTAAATTCTGCCTCAAAATCGAACTATGAGAACACTGCATAAAGCCTTTTCTTTGTTGCGAAGGTCACAGTAAAAAAGAAAAAAAAACGCCCGGCCTGCGTGGAAGGCGCAGCAAAGTCAAAGTGAAAGCCAGAAGAGCGGCCTTACAGAGCCTTTTCTAAACAGTCATTGGGTAGCTGCTGCAAGCGCACTTACTAGATACCCGCTACGGCATTAATAATAAAAATTTTAGGGTCAGAGGCCGGCATTCGCTATGCTATTGTTTGTCATTCTTCTGAGAAGCGTGTTGTCCGCTAAGCACTTGCAAGAAATTCTGTGACAATTGTTCATGCAGTGGCTGACGACGATGAGGAATGATTCCTTAAGTGAGCATGCGCCACAGTTAATAGGTGAACAAGAACAAGCATTTGTAATGGGTTGGAGCATTTGACGATCCACTGGTTACGCTATTCGTATTGTGCGACGACTGGTTGTTCATTTGCTGTTTTAAAACGCTTTATAGGTCGTATTAACGCGATTGCTTTCCCGACATCAAGCCTGCCTAAGGCAAATTTCCCAACAAGTCCCAAGCACCGGCGTGGCTCAGTGGTAGAATACTGGGCTTGCACCCAGTGAACCAGGATTTGAGCCACACTGTCATTGGCACCAGCTTTTTTCTTTAATTTCGTGCGATGTTATGGACACTGGTGACGGCGGCGCCTGACAACTATATATGGCACCGCCCGTGATCCGGGGTTTCATCTCGTAACAGCTTTTGCTGTAAAAAAATAAAAAATTGGTCATGCGACTAGCAAGCTATTTTCAACTAACGCGGCTACTTCATGACAATTAATAACCGAGGTTGCGAGGTCACGGGAGTAGCCGAACCCTATTGTTTTTTATGACGATGATAAATTATAATGCAGCACTTAGTAATCAGCTGACGGCTTCTCGATCACCCACACTTTACCCAATTCAAGTGGTGGTACGCTTCTTCTAGGCCATAGTAAATCTGCTAAGCTCGCTCAACATATCACGTGGTCGACATGAAGATAGTACAGCCCCACGTTCAAATGTGGTTGGAAGTACTGGCGGGTGGGCTCTGCGGTATGTTCGAACACTTGGTTGCCACGTAGAATACTCTGTTTAGATTCCAGTAAGCAAACCCTAATTCTTATCGATTGATTGATTGATATATGGGGTTTAACGTCCCAAAACCACCATATGATTATGAGAGACTCCGGAAATTTAGACCACCTGGGGTTCTTTAACGTGCACCCAAATCTGAGCACACGGGCCTACAACATTTCCGCCTCCATTGGAAATGCAGCCGCCGCAGCCGGGATTCGAACCCGCGTCCTGCGGGTCAGCAGCCGAGTACCTTAGCCACTAGACCACCGCGGCGGGGCCAATTCTTATCGAGGCCACTAAGGTCCCTAGAGCTTTTGATCCACGCGCCAAGTTTTTCAATGTGAGCTTTGGATTAGGCACTTAGTGCTTTTGCTTTAGAATCGGCAAGCGTTATATCAATGAACAAAAAGTTGAGTTCTATTATGGCAGTCACTGATTATGTCTTGAGCAATGCCTGTAGGATGACGTGACCTTATGGACACGCCTAATGAGGAGCTCGCGTGAGATAAGACAACCCAGAAAAAAAAACGATCCTAACGGTGCACCCTCCCACTTGTTAAACACGCAGACCACAAAATCGACCACGCGCTGTACTACATCGATTACAACGGCCAATACGCTTTCGTCACGCTGCGCGGTGCAGACGCACTCGTTCAACCTAGCCGACTCCTGCTGCACTTGTCCGTGGATCTTGTGTTTGCAGAGGTTGCCTAATAATGACAAGGCAATAATTAGACAGGCTAATGTACCAAAAAAGTTGATAGCTTAAGTAATATATTATGAAATGGCGCATACGCCAGACAAGAAAAGAACAAAGAAAACTCGGGGTGTTTAACCAAGGCCACGCTCAGTTTTATAACGTGACAAATTGTTTTATTATGGTTATCTATACAGACTTATCGTGGACTCTCATTCATCACCGGCGAGGAGTGGCTTTCACGAAAGCATACTATAGATTTTGGCACAGGAATAGCCGACAACTCCACATGAACGAAGAAAAAGAATTTCAAGGACCCTTTTGTGTGTGTGCGTGTGGTGCGTGTGGTGTGTGTGCGTGTGGTGTGTGTGCGTGTGGTGTGGTGTGGTGTGGTGTGGTGTGCGTGTGCGTGTGCGTGTGCGCGTGCGTGTGTGTGTGCGTGTGTGTGTGTGTGTGTGTGTGTGTGCGCGCGCGCTCTGGACGTGCTGGTCGCTTGGTCCGTCTTATAGCGAAGTCGAGTAAGATGCGCTTCTGCGCAGCCCACAGCTTCAGGACAAAATCCTGGCCGTCCAGTGTGCCCGCGACAGGGCCGTCAGGCTAGACCTGCCGGTCCCCACGTGGGAGTAGCCGGGTGACGCGTGGCAACCTCAGCGTCTGCACTGGACCATAATAGAGCTGTTCTCACTCACTCTCACATGGTTACGATGCTGTTATTTTTAAAACAGTTTGCTCACAAATTGGATGAGGGCGTACTTTAAACAAAACAAATTTTCATTTAACCAGATACGAAAGTGTAAAATTCAGTACTTTATGGGAAATCAATGACTTACCCGTCAGCAGCAGTACTCTTAATCGGTCTGCCTGAGCAACACAAGGCCCACTACAACAGCTTATCACTGTGAACAACACCCGATGTTAACGAGAAAGAAGCACTGTGCACATTCGAACCATTACTGGCGTGCGGCCGAGTGAACGTGTTCGAGAGTAAGTGGGGAGTCGTATCCGCGTCTAAGTCCACCACAAGGACAGAGGCTAACCACACGCAACTCGTACAAAACTGGGGCAATGGCAGCAACCCCCAATTTTGTCTCCATTTCCTGGCGAGATCGGCCAACCGCATTCTCATAAAAGTAATGCTCCTGCCTTCTTTTCGTTATAATGTCTGTGCCTCTTTCGTAATTCCATCAATCTATCCCACAGAAAAGCCCGGCGTATATACGGGTCCCAGCAACGATCGTCACCGTTGCATGCATTCTCATAGCTTATGAAGTTATGAAGATAGGAATGGCTCGGGCATAAATAAGACAGCAAATAGAGCAATGTATCTATAATGTGCAGCCTCTTTTCTTGTCTTCATTGATGCGAAATTAATTGCCTCGCCTTAGAAAGACGTTTCACTGGGGCGAGACGATTGGTTCATGACTTGAGTAACAAAAAATCATAGCGCCAATGGAACAAGGATCACGCGAATGACAGCCCTGCGTTCTCGTGTAGTCGTTGTTCATCTTCTGAATAGAACGACCTTTTCCGCAGCATTGATGCCATTACCTGCCCGACCTTATTCTTGTGAAGTGTAACACATTACCAGCCTCAAAAATAACATATATGTGGTTACCATTTTGTATAATTTCTCTACATGTACCCCTTATGTAAAACCTCCTAGAGGGGTCTTTAAGGTAATAAAATGAAATTAAATAAAAATTGTTCCATTGGCGATCACTTTTTTTCATTTATAGTTTGCACTATTATTTGCACTTTGTGTCATAACTTTCTCTCCTCCTTCAATCATCATCCACATATTTGTATTCAATCAATTATTCCTATTATAGACGTCAATAATGCAGCACATTGAGATTCAACTAACCGGAAGGGTGTTTTAAGGTTACAAACCGCAGGCGGGACCTCCTTTATTATTATAAGTTAAGAAATAATTACTAATAACAACAAATAACAACAGCGTTCTTTTTAAGTGTTGAACGCTACAAGGGCGTTACTCAATGTTCAGGTTGGCTCGTTAAAAATTGTATACACACAAAGCAAATTTATAAATAAAATGCCGAAGTTACACATCGTATAAACACAATTTTTTTATTCTCCCTTAAATTATCATTGCTCAATATATGTTCCGCATCTTGTGAGAGTGAGCTCTATAATTAAATTGAATAAAATAAAAGAAATTAAAATAAAGAAAGCATACAAATAGGAAAACATGATAAATTGCGAAAATCCGGGCCAGATTAACAAAACAGAGAGCAAGAGCCAATGCTAGTAGCATCCCAGCACTCACGGAACTGTAAATGCGGTTACCGTCATAGGGTGTGAGACGTTTGACACGGCTCTCACTATCGATGAACAAAGTAGTGACACTAACCCCGCGTGGACAATAACGTTCTTTTCCACCCTATACTCACAAATTTCGAATACAACGTAAACTTCCATAGATGACCACAGCTGCTGTATGCCGTTCACTTGACTTCAATGTACAAGCAATAGGTTGTTCCTGGTGTCGAGCGTCGTCTACAGTTTTAATAAATTACGCACTCAGCGCGATAGAGGCATTTTTGTGGACCATGCGCCGGACAGCTATAGGTGAGTCGATTACTTGCACGCTCATGCTCATAAACAAACACACAAACACTAACGAGGCCGGGTTCGCATGTATAGAGCCCCGGCGCCGACTTATGACATGGGTCGATTGATAGATTGATATGGGGGGCTTAACGTCCCAGAACCACCTTATGATTATGAGAGACGCCATGATGGAGGGCTCCGTAAATTTTGACCACCTGGGGTTCTTCAACGTGCACCCAAATCTGAGCACACGGGCCTACAACAATTCCGCCTCCATCGGAAATGCAGCCAGGATTTGATCCGTGACCTACGGGTCAGCAGCTGAGTACCGCGACGGGGCCTGGCATGGTTCGCGTCGCGTTGCATTTACTATATTAGACCACGTCGGACACTAGGTCACCTGTTTGTTACTCGTTTCATTCGAGACGAGTCGCAGATGCTCACGCATGCTGTCAATGGGCTCTGTGGTGTTTGTTGTTGTTGTTGTTGGCAGTTTGTGTGTTTTACTCTGTTCAGCTTCTCTCTGTCCCATCTCATGCCAGCGGCATGGCTTAAACTGGGCGCTGGCAGGCACTGCCATTCAGCTGTGGCCCCTGGCAGAAGGTACGTTGCCGTTCTTGTGGTTCCAGAGAAGTATCTTGCTTGTATTCTTTCGTACATGAGAGCTTAAGAAAAACAACCGATACTCCATCTCGGACGAAGAGAGAATGACAACAACAACAACGTACCGGGATAACTATTTCGCGTGCCCGAGTGGTGACCGGCACAGCGCATGCACGGCAATTTATAGAAGAGCATCCGTCGGTCCTCGTTTAATGAAAACGCCACGCGCTTTATGTGCCCGGTTTGAAATGATGGATAACAGGCGCAACCTACATCGCTAAAAGATAGCTCTTTGTTTCTTTCTTTATCTTTTTGTCCTCGGTAGCAAGCCAGCGAATGGGCTACAACAAGCAATTACTGAGGCTTGCATCCGTGCGGCACTGGCCCCTGCTCCACTGAGTTATGGCCCAGCGTGAATACAAATAGAGAATCAAGCGTTGCTTTCAGTCATCCTTGTATTTCTCGTCCCGCAATTGTTCATCTTCATTATCCGGCCACTCCTCCTTATCAAAAAATTTAGAGGACGCTCGAGCTTCCCCTTCAAGAGTAGACGACGATAGCGTAATCGGGTCTCATGCACACTGTCTTCTGAACAGCTAGCCTGCTTTGGTTCTCGAATCAGTACTCATCCATGCCGGAACGAAACCAACGAATGTGCGCGTAACAATGACTATTCCAAAGGGTCATTGAATGCCAATTGCAAGCCCAGAGTGCCCACTATGCCATAATCATTCATTATGAAGATCCGCGAAGTGCCCCCGATGCGCGTCCGAAGGGCCACACGCGAACCATACCAAGCTATTCACTTTGTTGATGGTTCTGCTGGGCCTGGCCAGCTCTGCCGACTGGCTCACTCTACCCCATCTCCTGACGCCGACAAGAGCTCTCGCCGACTGGTGCCCCGTCCTCGGACTCCTGCGACCATGTCCATCTTTCCTATCTTCTCCTTACTTCCGTATGTGGCTGGCCCTGCGTCTCGCTCTCTCCTTCCGCTCTCTCTATCTCTATACCTTTTATTCCTATTCTTTTAATCCCTCCTTACCCCATCCCTCGTGAGCTACTGTTGAGGTGTCTTCCCCCTGAAAGACAGTTACGGGGCTCACTTTTCTTGTCTTTTCATTTAAGAATCACTCCCCCCTTCCTTGATGGTTCTGCTGCTGATCACAATCAAATATAGTGACTACGCACCTGCACCACTCATGACTGATCACGTTATTCGATACGAGCTCAAGCTGACACACACTAATGATCATTTACACAGATGTGTAAGTTGTATAAACGATGATGACACGTCCAGTTGGCACAAAAGCGTCAGTGACTGCACTATACGTCTGAGCGCTTTGTAATAGGTGGCCCCTACAAGACACACTTGTTGCTCAATCCACCTTTTCCACGATGCTGCGGTACAAGGGCCCGTCCCTAGCTGAATAGTCGCAATACACCCCCTGGTCTCGGAGGCCTTCATTCCAGCGATGTCACTTTTCCCGGCCCTTACTAAACACTACAACGCCAGAGTGCAGCACAGGAAAATGGTAAAGGCGAATTCACATATTTTGACCCCCGGCACGATTCTACACTTCTGCCACGCAATAAATGACGTTTTACGGAGAACCCTTTCAAAGAATTCACTACGTAGCACTTATATATGGCATTTTATTTTTTTTTCCAGAGCAGTTTCAACACGTATTGTGGCTTTGTCGTGGAACACCTCCTTCCGACGCAGACGGCCTGGTTTCGATCTTTGTTCAGGCCCAGAGTTTCTTTAGTTATTTTGTTTGCATCTTTCTCGATTTCTTGGTCGCGGACAAGATGACTTTCTGATCACAACCAACGACGTGCAAGGCGTGAGCTATACCGACGCCGGCGCCGAAATTTCTGGGAAACGAGCTCGTTAACCCTCTCGCGTTGAAACAACTCCCTTTTCCTGTTTTTTACATGCACCGTGTCCTGCGCGGTCGCAACAACTAATAACCCCACACGAGTGGTTCGCAACATTTCGAGGGCAAGCACTCACTCAGATGTATATATTGATATCGCGAAGCATATTCACGCTGGAAGGATGAGTAACTCACGCAAGCACGCACGCACGCACGCACGTCCATGAGCATTTTCGATGGAAAATGAGCATTTTCGACGGAGGCTAAAATGAGGCTAAAATGCTGTAAACCCATGTGCTCAGATTCGGGTGCACGTCAAAGAACCGCAGGTGGTCGAAATTTCCGGAGCCCTCCACTACGGCGTCTCTCATAATCATATTGTGGCTTCGGGACGTTAAACCCCGCATATCATAAAATCAAATGCGAAGAATGAGCACGTAATTCAGCCCGGGCGTTTGAGGTCCAATTCGTGGCGCCAGTAGCTTGTTCACGAGACGTCACCATGAAATAAGCTCTCGATTGGTCGATGTATACGTAAGATGACTGTTGCGCATCATCGCGTATACCTTGTTTTACTATGCCCATTCTGCCATGTATCACATTACTATCATGCGCGATCTTGTTCTTGTTCACCTGTAGCCTGTGGGGCATACCATAAAGTTTGCTAAAACTAACTACAGGGTACTCAGGCGCTGCGATCGTTCAGCGACCATGGGAATGATTGGTAGTACACGGATTTGCCGAGGGTTCGTATACTTGCGGGCAGCAAATCGTATTTGCGGTCTCGTTTATTGCTGGTTTCGGTTTTGTTTTGAAGGAAAGAACGAACCCCTTTGAACTTCGTGACCCGATTCGAAATGGTTAGCCCGGCTAAAAAAATAAGGTGGTGGAGTGCAACCGCTGAACATTTGCTGGTTTTCGTTTCGTGAGAAAACAGCTCGAAGCCACATGAACGCACGCGGAGCCAGAAGCAGGCCAGAAGTACAAAGATTAGACAAATACGTGTACTACCCATCATTGCCATGCTCGCTGAAGCGCCGTGCATTGCAGCTCCCATAGAAACTAGCGTTATAGTTCCTTCTGGTGTATTTAGAAAACGCTATTGCGCGTGCCCGCTGTGAGGGATTGGCCAACTGATTTCACTTCGCTTTCTGTGATCGCAACTGCGCAAGGGGAGACAGCTGTGTGTGGTCTAAAAGTGCCAATTGCCGACTCGCTTACCACTTAGGGCTGACATTTTACAAGTTTTGTGAATAAATGAATTGTGGGGAGGAGATAGCGCTTCTTGAAAGGACAGTGCAGGCGATAAAGAAACCACTATCCCGTCTCTGAACTCTGGTTTAGAGGCCCGTGCCCTGAAACGAAGATGGGTGGTATACTTCGCAGCAAGTTTTGTGGTTATTTTCTTCAGTAGTGAACGATAAAGAAATGCGCGTAGAAAATGGCGAAAAAAACGCCTCGGGCAAGAGTATGCAACCGGCAATATTTCTCACCCTGAATGCAGGCCAGGTAACCTGCTCAAAATTGAGTTCGGCTTTTGGGAGCACTCGCTGCGAACTACTGCAACTATCGCGTACAGTCTGGCTCTGGCTCTGTGTTGCGTATCAAGCCATGGTAGCTACGCAGTTTTTCTCGTAACGTGCGCAGGAAAGCATGCCATAAGGGAGTAATGCGCAGAACTAGGATAAAATTAAGCATACGATGGAGTCAATTCGCCTTTGTATGCGAATCGCGGGGGAGCCTATATGCATCGCCTACGTAGGCGTTTTCAGTTTACTCGGGCATCGTGGTAATAGAATGGCCGTTTTTCTATGTAATTTCGGTACATTTCTAATGTCAGCCGTCAGACTACGATCAACTTAATCCCTTCGGTCACGTTTGCCTCGTCGGTAAATCGCTTCGCAGGCTCTATTCGCTTACTCTGAAGGCGAGGCGCAGACGGGGGGGGCCCATTGTGAAAAGTCAATCCGGACGGCGATGCCGCAAGCGAGTTTACCAATCTGTTTCAGGCGAATTCGATTTACCTCAAGGCTCGAATCAGCAACTTTCTTGTATTTGTTGTTTCACTCGACGTAAAGACTGCCGTTCTTAGCCTTTATCTTTTTATCTCTTTTCAAGTCATATTCAAATGCGTACGTATGCAAAGTGGGTGTTGTTATTAATGTATAATGCCAGCCGCTTCCCTGAAGCAACAACTTTATAGGTTACTCATTGAGCAATTCATGAAATATTAATGTGGTACTTCAACAAGCAAAAGCATAATCCACTTTGCAGTGGTTATATTTCAATCACCAAGCTGGCGCAGCAGGTGATCACGTGATGCTTGTAAAAAAAGAGGAAGGGAAGGAAAGGCAGGTGGGAAAACTAGACGCATTTCCGATTCGCTACCCTGCTTTCGAAAAGAGATTAATGGATGAACAGAGAGAAAAAAAGAAATAGGATAGTGCTATCATGGTAGGATACATCTGGTTATATTTTTAAAAATGGTAAAGAAGAAAGGCAGGGGCTTTAACCAGTTCGCAATAACCGGTATGCTACGCCACTTAAGTCAAAGGAATGCGGGTTACGCCGAGCCATGCATCATGCTGAATTATCATAGTTTACCGCCATTACTATAACGCAGTAACAAAGGCGGCTGCTTTAATGTTTAGCGACAGTCTAAACGTTGTCATTCATGGCTTCATATCATCGCTGTTGCAGCATATTTGTTTTAATAGGCATTTTTGTTTATGCTAAGCATTTCTTAGCGAACTTCGGCTACTTTGAGTCTATCTATCTATCTATCTATCTATCTATCTATCTATCTATCTATCTATCTATCTATCTATCTATCTATCTATCTATCTATCTATCTATCTGTCTACCCGCTTACGTTTGAGTGCTCTCGTTGTCACCCCTTGACTTGGCGTGAACCAAAATTGGCATGCGAGGGTAAGATGGTTTGTCGAGTATGACGCGCTGGTCAAGACATATGAATAATGTACAATCCCGTCGCATACGTCGTCCAACACAACACTTCCCGCCAGACAGTGGCACATACCCACGGGTGGGTATGTGCCGCTGGTATGCGGGTATGTGCCACAGGTGATTGACACTTAGCACGTATACCCAGGAAAGACGAAAACACACATGGGCAATTTTAACGCGCGTGTGTTAAGAAACACCCGGCATCGGTAGCGTCGACACGACGAATGCAAAGAATAAATGTCAAGGTCTCAGCTGGAATGGAACCCAAGCATTGTGCGTGGCAATGAAGCATTTTACCACAGAGCTATGCCAGAATAAAGAATTACAATTCAAATGGACACTAATCTTCATGAAACGTCCATTGTTGCTGCAGCGTTGTATACACCATTTTATAAACATTACACATGTACTCCTTTGATACAGCCGTCATGTCCGGTTAACGTCAATTGTTGTTAGGTGTCATGCGCTGAAGTTGATTTATGTAGCAGTGTCCAGGACCAGCATCCTCGCGAGCATCAGCATGGTCATATCAGCTTCTGGTATTACCAATACGGATGTTCCAGTTGGCATCGTTGCGCAGATGCAAACAACTGGTTATATAAACATGTGCAACTGTTCAACATATATGTCTGTGCGGGCAACACCTCTACATATATTTAGCATCAGTTTATGACGTGTCACTCATTAACAAAATTGCAACACGGTCACCTTCCCTGCGCATGCTTCGCCTAACTTCAATTCCCAGGTATGTGGGATCTGCCGAATTTTTTACTGGCAAGAGTCATCTATAAGACAAACTCTCTTAACAGAGCTACCTTATTGAGCAAGGCGCCCTAAGCGGTTCTGATGCAACCATGATACCATGCTTTCACGTGGTTCCGTAGATGCTATAAACATTTCTCGGGGCACAGTATCCCATCGAACACAGCCTGACTAATGTTCCTGCATTTTCTTTATTTATTATTGGTTTCTTTCTTCTTTATTTGGACTTCTAACCATGAGCTTTGTTCTTTGGGGATAGGTTTGCTAAAGGCTTACTCTACTAGGCGACCAGGAAGGGACTCGACGCTATCCACTGCCCTCGCTAAGAACAAACGCTAGGGTCGGGTTTATACACTCTTCGACACGGCGCAGAGATGGCGCTCAAGGCAGGCCGTCAACAAACATGGGTTTATTTACCCAAGACACCACACAGTGCAAATATCAGGGGCTCGCTGGCCGGCAGGGAGCTCCAGAAGACCGACCGAGTGTACGCATGCCAGCAGGTGCCAGCGCTCACACACAAATGGCGCCAGTCGAGCGCGCGTACGAGAAGCCGAAAGCTAAAGCAGCACATCGACCTCTCGTGCAGGCCTGCGTGAGTCTGCCCAGCGCCGGGCAAACGCCGGGCGAAGGTAAGGTACCGGGAGATGGACTATCGCGAGTGGCCAATGAGGATCGGCGGAGCACCGCGACAGGTGCTAGCATGACGTGAGGTGGGAAGCGTTCTCTGGGAAAGTTCGGACCCGTGTCTCCGTGCAGGGAAAACCGACGCACGGCCTGCACCAGACAAAAAGGCTTGTCGGCGAAACCATGGTGGCCATGTTTCCGACGCCCGAGCCGCACAGGGCCAGCGCTTACGCCAGCAGGAAAGCGAGGCACCAAGAGGGGAGGGAGCCCTTGATTCTCACAGTCCATACAGAATAGGCACGTGCCAATATTCATTGGATTGTTAGCGAGAGTGCCCAATGGTCTAACGATAAGGGCGCAGATTTGTTCTAGTTTTCCTTCATTCAATCAATTAATGTTTTTTTTATTAGCGCCAGAAATGTACATTGTGAGTAAGTACGCAGAAGGAAGTCCCAAGGTAGTAAACCGCTGGCGGGATGTCCAATGTTAATACAAAGAAAAAGCTAAAATACGAATAACGAAAGAGCAAGTTACAAGAACATACGAAGTAGCAAGTCTCAAGAACATTTGGCATGCAGTAGCTAAACCCAGTGCTCGCCAGCAGTTTGTCCCAGCCAGTAACATCGCGGTTGGCATATCGCACGTGTTTTTTTTTAATTATCACGTTTTCCCATTTTTCCTCTGAACGTATGCAACTTGCTTTGCACGATTGAAGCGCCACCCAGGCGTAGCATTTTACCCTACACTGTGTCGATCGTTGCTCTCGATCTTGCACTGTACTCACTCTTGCAGTGGTACCCAAACTGGCCCGCACCCACGTTTTGCTTCAAAGGACAATATATTTTCTGCACATGCTTCCAATGACAAAATTTCAGTGCGCCTTCATAGGTGCACTTGTTGTATCTTGTCCGTGTTTGCCGATTTTCACCGTGAAGCGAAAAGAGACAAACACAAAGACGTGGCTTGTATGTCTCGGAGACATTTTAGTTTCCTCGAGCTGCAGAACCACGATCCGCCCACCTCTTCGCATACAGCGGCTTCACTGTTAATAACCGCATACGAATACTGAAAATTTTTTCCATATTGAAGATTATGGTCTAAAAGGGTCCTGCCGCGCTGGTCTAGTGGTGAAGGCACTCGGCTGCTGATCCGTAGGTCACGGGATCGAATCCCGGCTGTGGCGGCTGCACTTCTGACGGAGGCGGAAATGTATGCCCGTGAGCTCGGATTTGGGTGCACGTTAAAGAACCCCAGGTGGTCGAAGTCTCCAGAGCACTCCACTACGGCGTCTCTCATATACATATGGTAGTTTTGGGACGTTACAATATTCATATCAATCATTATATCAATCAACCTCAGCGCAGGGTAAAATAGAGGACTCCCACGTAGTTGACGCGCTTATTCCCTCCTCGTTTCCTCTCTTGCTCTTTCGCGCGCGCGCACGCACACACACACACACACACACACACACGCACACGCACACACACACGCACACACACACACACGCACACACACGCACACACACACACGCACACACACACACGCACACACACACACACACACACACACGCACACCATCTCTGAATGAACGGAGGTTCCAGTAAATAGTTGCAACGTTACTAACGGTGAAGGTGCCACAGAAATCATATTTTTGTCCACGCTAACAAAGCAGATTGTCGATTCATTGGTTCGCTGTGGCTTTCCCGTTATTCGCACACACATTCGAGCACTTTCCCTTTTCAGCGACTTATTTAATCCAGCTGCCCATGTCTTTGGGTAAAGCACATTACTGAAGACATGTGTCCGCTTTCATAATTACTTTACGCCAGGGGGTTACCATGTTCGGCTGCCTTCCGAGGCACCTGTCAATCGCTCGGTGTGCTAGTGAAGCAATAATCACAGCATCGATCAACAGCCGAAAGTGCTGACTCAAAAAGGTTTTATTTGTACTTGCACTGCGTTTTTTTACATGTAGTTCATGCACCTGTACTGGAGAACAGTAAAATGGGAGCATAGCTATTAATTATTTGGTTGTGCTTTCTCTAACAGTAACCGGGCCTTTTCCAGCCTGTCATTGTCGTTTCAACGCAGCGTTTTCCGTAACTTCCACGGAATCACACCTGGCATCATTACATTGCTCGTGTCGAACAGTTTTAGCACGTGTTTTCATTTTGTTGTGGCTTAATGTTTGGAATTAGTCGCGTGCGCAGGTATTTCCGTTAGTGAGAGAATGATCGTCGCGGTAATAGCGTTACTCCCAACGTTGTCCCCTGTCGGCATAAAAAGGATGAACTGCGCCTATAGATAACAGGCGTCCTCTATAATGATGTGCGATTATTTACGTAGCCGAGAGCATAATTTATGAAACCCGGCCAGCTCTGCCGTACTCCCTCGAGCTTCCCGCTTCTGTTCACTAATGAATCTACTATAGCACCGAGATCATTTGTTAATACAAGCTTAAAATGATCCAAGTTGCATTCCTGGCTGGAGCCGTCGAGCCCGGCTTAGACTGTCAGTCGGTGCTCGGTGCGCTTAAGCTTTCGTTCCGTTTAAGCTACAGTGACCACGTATTGCGACAGTGCAAAATATTTACCACTAACAACTGTTGCGTATGTAAAAAAAAGGATTGAGCCTTCTGAATATTGAATATTAGCAGCTAGTGGTGACACAAATAGGTTGTTAAACGTCTGAAGAACACTCTGCCTAATCCAGAAAAAGCTTTCTGACTCTTCATCTGCGCTCCGTACCGGAGAACGATCATCGCCATAAACAAATTAATGAACAAAAGTAAATAAATTTTCTTTATTATGACTGGGCTTGGAGCCCTGCCCCACGACACGAATATGAGTGCCATAACTCCCAGGCTAAGCACTCACGCTTGCAGAGAATACATATGAACCGTGTTATATTAGTTTTACATGCGCTCGTGGTGTACGAACACTTATAAGCCATGTTGCTGCAAAGTAAATCGCGCTATATGTGCGCGCATAACTGCCTACTGTTAGAGATAGCGTTTATTTGTGCTTGCACTGAGTCGTACCCGATTGTACTTGATATCGTTTCACGGTGGCTATAAGAACGATAGCCGCCTCCAACAAAACACTCTTGTTCAAGAAGCTTTCGTCTGGTGTACTTTTTGGATGCTGTGCGCTCCACCCATCATCACGATGTAGCACATGCACACGGTGAATTTAAGGCAAAAATATGGTGATATCGTAGAATTTTGTAGTTGTGGAACAGAAGCCCTCTCTAGTACAACATGTTAAGATGACGTGAAAGATTGCTCATGTCAAGATTCTGACAGCGTGAAACTTCGAGGGGGTCCTGCAGCACTTTATTCAGCATGGTCACAAAACGTTGCCGATTGGTAGTCAAGGCACCTGAGAACACGTGAGTTAAACATCATCAGTCCGCAGAACTCAGCCTTGAACCCACAATAAACTCTCAAAGCTAGCTAGAAATTGTTTCGTCTTGGTAAATGAAGCTTAAACTGAAATGAGCATGTCATAATGCAATGGCTTTTGGATGATTTGAGCATCGTGACCTGCATAGGAACCACGGACACCACGGGTGCCGCCACGTTTCTGCGTGCTCACGCTCGCGATCGCACTGAACGTAAGCCACACGATCGCATAAAAAAGAAGAAAATGATTCAAAGTCATGAAGCGTGCTGAGCGCATCTTTCTGCCGACTTGTCATTCCCCTCCCATACGTAGCTTTCTGCGCGCTCGCTTGTAAGAAGAGAAAAAAAGAGACAAAGCGCTTAAAGCTTGCAACAAATCTTTGGAACTCCCCTCGCACTTTAGGAATTCTAAATACGTGGACCATCTCCGCTAAGGGAACCCTGATGGGATGATGAGCAGCACCCGGTTACACACGGGTTGAATGGCGCTAACGCAGGCGCTGCGGTTTGCGCTGGAAAATTCATTTGAAGCGCTGGCTGGAGTAGGTGTTGAGGGTGACGTGTACAGACATGTTTCAACGCGTACATTAGGTGCGCATTAGGTGTAGCGACCACCACTCGCTACACCACCGACGAGTCCGTGGTGTAGCGAGTGGTGGTCACGAAGGGTCTTGTAGGCGAACGGACGAGGCCGTGGCTGCGGGCGCCGCGGACAGCGCACGGCCGGTGAAGGAGAGAGTGATGTCAAGGTGCAGCAGCGCCAGGACCTACTTGGCACCGCGCCAACACCTGCAGTTCGTGGCGTGTTCGTACGGATGGACATTATTACACAAACTAATCTAAGACCTGCTTCGTATCTAAAATGTCCGCAGCCCTCAATTCGCAAGGCATAAGCTTTTTTTGTTGTTGTTGAAGTCATTTGACGAATATATTATGAAACGTTGCAGGAACCCTCTAATGCAAAACTAGCGCTTCGGTGGTCGTTGCGTATACGCCTCCTACAAGCCCGTTCCAGACGCTGGCGAACACTGGAAATGAGATCAAAGACACCATGGCGATGACACCCGATCACAACGTTTCAGCGAATTCCATAATCACGCAGTAAAACTCTGCACTTACACACCACTTATACAGCGTCCAAATGAAATATCACGTGAATTATCTAACCGTAATATCTACGAGCTAACTTCGGAAACCGGCTAGTGGATAAATGAATTATAGTGCTGTCAGCAAAGGGTAAATGATGCTATGGGTAGACTGTTCCACGCTACAATACCGATGGGCAAGAAAAAAAAACATCTTGAAACATCTTACCGAACCCTGAAAGCGCTCAACATTCGGTGCAGGACTGGCTCTGCAAAAGCGTGCTGTCGCTGAAGCTGTACGCGGCCATGGCGTCCATCAACTGGATGTTCGTCGAGGGTCTTCTGCTTCATTCTCGCATCGCTGTTTCCGTGTTCCAACAAGACGCACCCTTCAAGCTCTACTATCTCATCGGATGGGGTGAGTGTTTTAAAAACACCTTAGTAAGGCGGTGTCTTCATTTCAGTGTACACTTATCGTGCGACTGGGAGTACTTTCTTGTTTTTCTTTTTTTTTCGTAGAACAGAAATTTCATGAATAGCATGCAAGAAATGACGACTAATGAAAATATCCTGGTTCCATTATGGGAGCTCACTTCTGCTGCATGGTATATTCATCAATTATAATCTCTCGCAGCTTATGACATCGAAAAAATTGTCGACGTTGTTTCGTCGACTGAACTAAACGAACGTTTCTGTCAGGCAGAGAAATAATGTGTGGCAATGTAGAGCGGGAACAAAAAAAAAAAGGAACATTCAGTTTGCTGCCTTTCGCTGAGAGAAGAAAAAAGAGACACTTAGAGAGACAAAGTGAAAAGAAAGGCAATGAGGTCAACGAGGCCATACCTTACTCCAAGAAGGTAGAGGTGACTGCAAAATAATGGAGAACGGAAGAATAAGAGAGAGGACAACTAGTGCGCTCGCACGCTTAGCAGCGTTCTCCGCGCACACTTAGAAAGTTTCCAAATGCAAATGTTCACATAGTACAGTTTGGCTTCGACAGTCTTATAAAGTAGACTGCAACCCTTGATGTTAATGGAGGGTTGCAATAACTGTCTTCAATTCTATAATTAAACGTGGTGGTACAACAAAGCAAAATCCTAAAAGCCCTCTATACACAAAAAAACTGTATTGCTATGTCGGTAAGTAAAGGAGAGAGAGAGGGTGGCAACATTAGATCGCTCAATATTATTAACATTACACATTATTGCAATGGAATATGTGTCCGTCTACGTGAGAAAATAGGTACATCTATCTGTCTGTCTGTATGTATGTGTCTGTCTGTCTCATTTTTATTCAATTTGTGTGAATGTAAATGCTTTCCGGACGGCTAGACACAAAGTGATTACCCTAACTTAAAATAAGATTATCACTCCGCAGCGTACATACGATGCACCCATGTATATAACGCCCATTACCTATAGGTCAGCACTTCCCTGCATGGTCGGCAGTGCATATAAGTTTCGTGCTGGAGAAACATATTGCAGGCGAGCCCCATTCGCGATTCATTTCGAGGCAAATGACTCCCTCTGATCTGTTTATCCCGTGGTCAGCGGTTTTTCGCCCCCACGAAGAACGAACACACGCATTTGGGCAAGCAAGCATTGTTCTCGGGGTATACGGTACGGCAGGTTAAAACGATGCCGAAAGTACCACGCAGGTTGCGTCCTCTTCGCAACACTTTTCTCTCTCCCCGGAGGGAATGCTTTGCCGATGTTTCTTTGACGCTAATGTGACGCACTATGCACGCTAATGCACTCATTATGGTCGAGAGTCACAACCGTCAGCATTATTCGAGCAGCTGATGCGCTTGACACCAACGACTGCTCTTTTTTCTTCCTCTTTAGTAGGATTACTTCTTCCGCGAGAGCGAGAGAGGAAAATAAAATAAATTTTATGCTAGCGTAAAAAGATGCGACGGCAGGAGACTGCTGAGGCGGCGCGATGCCACAGCAGTCACCTGCAGTTTTGACGAGAACGAGAGTGAAATTCCTGCGGTATACTCATAACAACAGCATAGAAATAACAGCAACCGAACACGCTGTCTCACAGTGAACCTGTTATAGTGATAATGATTACTCTTGGTACAAAAAAAAGTCATGGTCGAAATAATTTTCAGCATAATCGGCATCTTAAATATAGAGAAAAGCTATGCTTGCATAAAAATCAATTAGTAGTATTAATTTCAATCGTTGCCATCGTTCTAATAATTTTGCTTCGTTTATCTATTTATTGACGCCCCCCTCGTCAATGAAGCTTGGTGACAATTACTACAACTACCAATTTTCATTTTTAAGGATATTAGACAATATATTGAACGCAGCGCACAGGAGAACACGACAGGACCGACGTTCGGAAGATGGCGCTTGATATTTTTTTTAATGAAAATATGCATCACCGACTTCACCCACAAGGTAGTTTGATATAGTACTGCAGCTGCTCGTGCTACGTCTACACAAGGTAGACTATGAGACAACTTCACTGTGAAAAGAAACGTTTCCGTGTTCCCATTTCATAAGAGCGTGTTTAGGAATTGTCTGCTAATGTTTAGCCGCATATTAGAAGTATATGTAAAAAAGAAGCTGCGGTCTTCCGAATCGAAAATACGATAAAATATGAAGCCTTCCACAGGTGGTAAATTCGTACTGGTTTTAACGTAAAAGTACGTAACAAAATTTAAATAATGTTGAATGTAAAGGTATAAAAATATTTCAGTATATTACAGTATAACGTCAAAGTATACAACCAAATAGTTTTTACCACCTGGATTTTCTTAACGTGCACGTAAATGTAAAAGCACGTTTTTTAATGTTTTTCTTTTCATTCCGGCTTCAACAAAACCACTGCCCTCGTGTCCGGGAGTCGATCCCGAAGTATCGAGCTTAGAGCTATGCGATACATTAATTGTTCGCTTTGCTACCACAGTGGGTATGCATACGACATTGACGTAATAGTCGTTACGGGATCACGTTACATCATGATATCAAACATGACGTCACTACATAGTTACAATGATACAATAGTTACAAGGGTTTTCGAATCGTCGTATCTTAAGCCGTATTTTATCCATTGTTGCCCTCCACAATGATCTCGCATTTATAAAGAATACCCCCATCAGTAGACTTTTTTTCGGAAATATACTCTTATGTATAATAGCTTTTATTAAAAAACGATTTAGCGATTGCTCCCAACTACTGGCGATGAGTGCTGGAATGGACATCGGACTTTTTTTTTTTTTGTTCCTCTGCATCGGTTTTTTCTGAGGGCACAGAAAAGGTGGACCTAATTGCTAGAACAGTGTTTTACCATTGCGTGTGTGTGTTTTCTGCCATTGATTTCACGTCTTTTTTTCTTGTGTGAGAGCACAGGCAACAATACCTTGTAATTTTAATTCACCATAGTACATTCATAGTGAGATGTACTAATCGCGCTCTCTCTTCATGCGCAGGCTTGCCAGCCCTTTGCGTTTTGGCTTGGAGCTTCGTCATGGAGTCCCGCATGCGGAGTCACTGTTGGCGCGGCTACGGGAACTCCGTCTTCGTCTGGATCATCAGCGGTCCCATGATGGTCGCCCTCCTGGTGAGCTTTATGTTTCTCATACACATTGTGTGCTTGAAATAACTGTTGTGGGGGTCGAGTCAAGAAAAAATAACAGATGGCGCCACTGTCAGCAAAGAAAAAAAAAACTCATAGGGTTCTTATATGCATTCGCCTTGAACGACTCGAAGTTTCTTCGCAGTCGACGCATTCATTTTTCCCGCCCCCCCATCTGAGAGATTTCTACCCTGAACGTGGTTTAGCATGACCTCCAAGATCAGAGGCACTGAAGCTTTTTGCACCTCCGCTGCTTTTGCACGGCCTCCATGATCGGCCCACCTTTTACCCGGTAACAGTCTCATGTGATTACCTCACCTTGTGGCCTCACATTACGTAACATCACGATGACTTTGTAATGGCGTCATGATAATGCTACCTATTGCGGTATGTGTCATAAAGTTTCCTGTAAGTAGAGTAGAGGAAACTTCGGCACCAGTGTCCATGGGAGCTGCAACGCACAGCGCTTCAGCGAGCATAGGTGCACTCTTCTAACATGGGAAAGATGGTTAGTACACGGATTTGTCTAATCTTCGTACTTTTGGCTCCGTTTGTGTTTGTGTGGCTTGGAGATGTTTTTTTCACGAAATAAAAAAAACAACGAATGTTCAGTGGTTGGGTTTCATCACCTTAATCTTTTAGGCTTACTAGTTCAAATCGGGTCATAAAGACCAAGGGGATTCGTTCTTTCCTTTTTAAACAAAACCAAAACAAAAAAATAAACGAAGCCACAAGTGCGATTCGAGGCTCGCAAGTATGAAGACAAGGCAAATCCGTGTACTACTCATAATTTTCGTAGTCGCTGAATGATCGCAGCGCCAGAGTTCCCACTGGTTTGTTTTCAGAAAATCTATAATATGTGTGAGTTCATGATGACGTCATACGGTGATGTTCTCACGAGTCGAAAGTTTTCTTGTTTTTTTTTTGTATCACTCGTGCTGACAATGCCGACGTGCGCTGCCGAGTCCGACAGGTGATTTTCCAGTTTGATGAGGGAACAAAGGCTTTCGCTTTAGAAGATACATACGAAAAAACAGTTGTCACAAAGGACGACGATGTTTCAGGCGCGCATTGTCTCCACATTCATTATAGAGGGATTATATGCCCATAATCAGGCTATGTCAGTTGCACATGTGCTCAGGAGAAGTTGGCGTTCTCTGTGATGCCTGTAGATTTTTCTCTTAGACATTAAAAAGATAGCCCGGCTTGAAGCAAGAGGGCAACTAGCTGAGCTGGTTTGTTGGTACATCACTACAAGCGGGACAAACAAGCCCTAGAAAGAAAGAAAGAAAGAAAGAAAGAAAGAAAGAAAAAGAAAGAAAGAAAGAAAGAAAGAAAGAAAGAGAGAGAGAAAGAAAGAAAGAAATAGTGCATTCCTGAAATTCTTTCAACGGAACTCCCAATAGAACGCTGGAGGAGCATAGCCCGTTTTCGTGTTATTCGTACGGTTATTGCTCTCTGGCTCTGTTTGCTCACGCACTTTCAATCGGATTCACGTGCATGTTCTTCCGTGCCCGCAGCGCGTGTGCTAACCACGCTTGCTTTATTCTTCTTTACTCGGCCTCGCTCTTGGGCAGGACAAAAAAAAAGAGAGAAAAAGAAGATGAGTTTAGCCGAATAGAATTATTTTCAATGCTACGAACATGATTTTTTCTGCCCTCAGTGCTGACAAATCGTCCAAAGCCTTAACAAGGACAAATAAAACTTGCTCCAAAGCACGTTACCTTGTTCGTCCAACCTGGCAGCCTTTTGTGCCGAAAAACAGCGAAAAAAAAATGAGGAAGCTTGCCATTCTGTATATTTTTGTCGAGATTTTAAGTTTCGATTTGTTCTTCCAGAAGTTCATTCGGTGTATCTCAGAGGACAACATTAATGAGAAATGCATTCGAGCTAATACAACCAAAACAGAATGTGCAGCTTCAGTCGTTCTCGAGAAAAAAATTTATCGGTTTTTCATGTGCGCGCACACGCTGCTGACATGAACATGAAGCCAGTGACACCACCCTAACCTTAGATTTTCGGAGACATTTAATGTGAGGCTCCTTTCCCAACAAAGTAAAAAAAACAGTCATGGGTAGATGCGCGCAAATACAAAGTAAATAAATAAATAGAAGACCATGAGGAGCCACAAATAGGCAGAGAAGAAGAATAAACATTTAGGAACCAAAATATGTTCACCTGCATCGCCATCAACCGTTCAAGTCGTTGCCGTGAAATATATTCGCCGACGCGGAACAGAGATCATTTTCCCAGAGGCGAGAAGCGAAGAAACACTGCTGACGCATCGAGTTAAAATGCCAGTAGCTGCTGCATGCAGGCACAAACATCGACGCAGGCCTTCGGAAACGGTGTAGGAGTGTGGGCCGGCAGGTGACCACTCAAGCGCATGTCGGCTGGTGGAATTGCTTTTGGTGTATCGACTTATCCGCGTTCAATTTGGCTGAGCAAGCGGAATGCGAATACACTCATGTCGCCCGCATGGTCGTCCTAGTGAAAAAGGTGCTTCAGTAGGATTTATATATATCTGCACCTTGTGTTGCGATTCTTTCTTTCTTCTCCAGTGCGCACGTCGTGTCGTGCGAGCGCTGAAAACTCTGCTGCGTAGCGTTGTGTTTGGTCTCGACCCAAATACTCGAGATGATTGCCCACGCGAGCCCAGACGATCATTTTGAAAACACGAGCGCATCTGGAGTACTGTTACCAGCAGTGCAGTGACGCGTCGTCACTTGAATGAATTCCCTGAATTATCTTTGTTACGCGCTGGAATTGAAGGTGAAAGGAGAAGTGTCAGCTTAGGTCTCTAGTATCATCAGCCGCAGGTTAAAACTTGTTGCCAAGAACGACAAGGCGAAACAATTAAGCGATGACTGCTAGAGATAATGCCATTGGAGTCCAAGAAGTGTGTAGGTACGAATCTCATAGGCATAATTTTATGGGATATTTATCAAACGCATTAGGTATTTTACAAACGTCTGTCCAGGTCTATCGTCACGTTTTTTTGTTTTTTATAGCAACGAGAACAGCACACGCCTGTATGTTCGAAGTTCAAATATAGATTGACGTAGAGAAAACTTAGTGTGACGTTGGGAAATCTTAGTGTGACATAGGGAAATCTTAGTGTGACATAGGGAAATCTTAGTGTGGCATAGGGAAATCTTAGTGTGACATAGGGAAAACATAGTGTGACATAGGGAAAACTTAGTGTGACATAGGGAGAACTTAGTGTGACGTGGGGAAAACTTAAGGTGACATAGAGAAACTTAGTGTGGAATAGGGAAAACCTTAGGGAAAACTTAGTGCGAGTCCTGGTAAGGTAATAATCATGATCGTGCTTTCGAAGTGTGGAGGCGTTTAGGGGGCTGGGCTGTCGCATGCCATCGTATGTTGTCTTGTCTTCGCTTAACGCTGGCGAAACCACATGTAGCATGCCCAGCTGTAGCATATTGAGCACGCGCTCGCGCCAAACGGAAGTCTTCTTGTTCTTTGATCGCATTATGATGACATTACGCGCGGTCATTACTAGTGTTACTAGGAAAACACAACACAAACCACGTACAGAAATTGAAAGAGGAAGCAAGCGAGAAATAGAAAGAGTGAAAAAGAAAAAAATCTGGAAAAGAAAATATAAATCAATATAAATAAAGAGAAAAAACTGTAAGAGGGAACAAGAAAGAACCAGGAGGAGGACCGAAAAAACAAAACGCTGGAAAAGCGGCTTTTTGCAGCCTCTTTTAAAACACTCTCTCGGTAACTGCAACAAGTACACTTGCAGAGTACCCACTATACGCCGTAAAAAAATCATAATTTTTGTACAGTTTACGCGAGCATTCATCCTTCGTCATTCTTCGGAGAAGCGTGCTATATCTGCTTGTTATAGGAACTTGGTGTAATTTTTGGTGCTGGGGCTAACGACGATTAAAGATTATGCCTGAAGCTTTTGTAATAAGCTGGTAAATATAGAAGAATTATGTAATATGAATAATTCTAAGTCATTCCGAAAATTCTACTTATTTCTCTTTTTTAATTTTTTTATCTCTTTTGTTGCGTCAAGATTACCCTATTCTGTTAAAAACGAACAAAGTAATCACTTTTCCCGTTATCCTGCATAGTCCTTTATTGCTCACTTGCATTACCCGCCAGCTTCTTAGCTAATCCTCTTTATTGGGTAAGAGCCAGAACAGAGAAACAAGTAAACAAGCTTTCGGCAACCCACACGTGACTCAAATCGCATTGTGTGACGCCTGTGTATTCTTTTGCTATTCTAAAACACGTTACTACTCATATCAACGCAATTTCTTTACCGACATCAAGCTTGTCCAAGGCCAGTTTGCCACGGAGTTAAGGAGCACCGGCGTGGCTCTGTGCTAGAGTACTGGGCTGGCTCACAGGGGACCGATCGAGTTCGAATACCATTGTGTACTTGGTCTTTTAGTTACCTTAGTTGTTTTTTTTCTTTATTTCTTGCGATATTAGTTACGGTCACCGGCGGCGGCGGACAACTACGGCACGCGCGACCCTTTTTGTGATCTTATAACAGCTTTCGTCGTAATAACCTAAAAGAAACAAAGAACCCTGCCTGTCTCCGTGCTACTTTCAGGCTTTGTGTGATGTGCTTTGCTGGCTTTTTGTTTTACTCTCTATTTCCGCCTTTTTTTCTTTATGTCCTTGTTTTGCGTAATCTCTAGTTCTCAAATTGGTCAGTGTAGTGTCTCCTTCCGAAGGCAATCACTATACTATTTGTTTATCGCTTTTGTTTGCGCTTTTATATGCAAGAGCAATACGTATAGTAATAAAAACAAGTCAAGTGCACAAAATTCTCGCGAGGGCGAAGCAATGAATGCGATAGCAACAAATTATAATCCTATACGAAGTGAGGCTGGCAGCTATACAGGGAATACGGCCACTTCAAGCACACTTTTCGCGCAGCCTCATCAGTCATTCGGTTGCGAAGGCAGCGCGTACAAGGGTTTACGAGCCACTTGCTGATGGCTTCCGAGAGAGCGTACGCGCCGGCTATGGCGACCGCGTTCGTAAAATGAAAGTTCACAGATGCTTCTCGAGCATTCTCCTACCCTACCTCGTTAAAGTGTACTAGAAGGGGTACACTCTAGTCGTCGTGTCGTTTTACGCTCGGAGGGGTGTTTTTTTCTCAGCTTGAGCATTTGATGGTCAGTCTGATTTGTGGGGTTTAACGTCCCAAAACTCGATGGTCAGTCTAACGCAGCCGGGAGTGGGAGGGGGAGGGAGGAGGGAATAATCGCATGCGCCGCGACGGAAAAGGGTCGACTAGTTTAATTTCAGTTTCAACAACATTCGTCACCCCCGCTCGAGTGCACACACCTGCGGTAGAACGTACGATGCACTGGGCAATCTGCTCATTTTGGACTTTATACGGGACATTACGGTGACGGTGATGGCAAAACTGTGTCGAGTCTGTCTGTGTAATTGTTATCGTAATAATAATCAGATGAGAGAAACTGCAGAAAAGGCGGCCTCAACCACATGCCTGCTCAACGCGACAACACTTTTTTGCACCGTTCTTGAAAGAACTTCATTGCAGCGCCGACACAAAGCCTGCGCATGCAACAACGGCCCATATTGATTGATATGTGGGGTTTAACGTTCTAAAACCCCCATATGATTATGAGAGACGCCGTAGTGGAGGGCTTCGAAGATTTCGACCACCTGGCGTTCTTTCACGTGCACCCAAATCTGAGAACACGGGCCTACAACATTTCCGGCTCCATTGGAAATGCAGCCGCCGCAGCCGGGATAACAACCGCTCAAAGTATATGTATATTACCAAGGCATGTCAGCTAAACACATAATATTTTACAGCTTTATAATTCTGATATACTCTTAAATTTTATCGGTGCAGTGCATTTTATAGTTGGAACACACCAATCGTTTGTAGCCACTATAATATTGTAGCGGAGTAGTGAAAGGCGGAAAAGAGAAGGAGAGGAAGACGAAGAGTCTTGGCACGATCGCAGTGCGCTGCCGTGAACGACCATCGCTCACCTCCTGTAAATAAAACCATTTCATCACAGCTTGCTGTAACAGTTGTGGTGGTGGTGCTGGGCAATCGACACCCGAAGAAGGAGGTTGAACCGCAAGTTCTTCGACGGAGCCGTCGCCTTGCTGGACTTCCACCTAATCCATCTGGGCTGGACATGTCCCACAACGCAGATGAACACCGACCCCTCTTGACTTCTGCGCAGACCAGTTCGGCTTCACAACTCAGAGATGCTCATCCCTTCGCCGGCAGACCAGATGAAGCCGTCAAAGCTTGGCTCATTCATAACAAACGTGTGAGCGCCGCCAACAAATGAAATGCCGCTTCTCAGCTTTTGTACGTCGCGTTCTTTCTGACGGATATTGCAATAATGTGGTACGAGAATCAGGAGGAAACGCTAACGACGTGGGACAGATTTGTTTATGAGATTAAAGAGCGTTTCGGCGACCCAACAACGAAAAAGAAAAGAGCAGAACAGACGCTAATGCAACTCGCTCAAGTGCCAGGTGAACTTTGCACGACCTACATTGAGGAAGTCATAAAGCTATGTAGGATCATTGACTCCAGAATTTCTGAAGAAGACTAAGTCGGGCACATTCTAAAAGGAATCTCCGAGGATGTTTACAGTTTCCTCATCGCAAAAGACCCCTTAATTGACCTCTGTCCCCGACGTCATTCGCCATTGCCGCACTTCTGAGCAACTGAAGACGAAGCGCATCACGCGGAAGTTTGGCAGGCTAGCCAATGTGACGACTATCGCGAGTATAGACAGCAACCAGGCGTTTGATCTTGCATCAACGATCCGGCAAATTGTACGTGAATAACTCGGCCTCTACGCGCAAGTGGCACACCGCCCATGCATTCATTCCCCCTATCAGCCACCAGAGTTCGAGCGAAACGTTGCTTCATTCTCCTCGCACCGAGTGGCGAAGGGCATTGAGGATTCTGATGCCACACCTGAGTATCAGCCACGTCTATACGATAGAGACCCTGCCTATGACGCTTGATCACGACGAGGACAGCCGCGTTCTTATACTCAGAACTCTCAGCCGGACTACGTCCCGCTGCGGCAAGGACAGTACCGACCCTACTACCAAGATGCAACTTACGACGAATACAATTGATTCCAAATCAATCAATCAATCAGTTTTATTGTGTATCATACATATAATGGCAGGTTATTATACAGGTAGGACCCCAGAGCCCAGTCAAGTCAGTTGCAGGCGTCCGTTTTTTAACAGTAATAGGTACTGCTGAGCTACCAACAGATGGTAAGTGCATACAAGTGCAACGAAATACAATAAGTACATATAATTGATACATAGCAATACAAAAATACATATAACCACAGAGAAATTGGAATAATATTCCTAATTCATGTATTACTGTTGTGAGTTTTGCAGGTGATCGCGAAAACATTGTTCATACAAATGAAATGATGTGGATGCTGTGATGATACAAGGTAAAATGTTCCAGAGTTTTGATGCAATATAAGAAAATGAATGTGATCCGTAGTTAGTCTTTATGTGAGGTATGCATAACGGTTTACCTAACGTAGAACGTAAGGAATATGTGGGCGATTGATAAGGTAATGCTATAGACGGGCATTGAACAGCATTATGCAAAAGTTTGTAGACAAGTAGTAAAACACGGTAATTGACGCAAACTGTGACGGGTTGAATGTTTGGTAGTCTATAAGCACAGGAAGCTGAGTCTGTTTCTGGTATGGAGAGAAGGGCACGCACAGCCGTGTTCTGTGCTACTTTGAGGGGTTTCAGTGTAAGGTAGGTCAATCCATAAATTACTATGGCATATGTGATGTGTGAATGTATGAAGGAATGATATAATGTTAACATTGTTTTTATAGGAAAAATGTAGCGTAGCCTGTAAAGAATAGGTATTTTTCTGTATATCTTCAGTGTTGTGTCATGTACGTGTGTGTGTGGCATGAAAGTTGTGCGTCCAAGTATACACAGAGAAATTTTGTATTACTAAACCTTTCTAGTACTGTGTTATTCATTTCAAGCTGATTACTTAATGTAAGGTGGGTGTTGGGGGGGGGGGGGGCGAAGATAATGTAATTACTCCTGAAGCTGTTGGCGAGTAGTTTGTTGCATTAAGCGAAGATGGTAATTTTTGTAAGGCTGTTGTTGCTTTATGGTATAGGATATTTTCGTTTTTTGCTGTTACAAATATGTTAGTGTCATCGGCGTAAAGGATACAATCTTCCGATGTTGTGGATGGCAGATCATTAATATAAGCTAAGAACAAGAATGGCCTTAGAATCAAACGTTGCGGAACACCTCTATTAGTTATACATCGACATGACGACATACCGTTCACATACACATATTGCTCTCTATTATTCATATAGTTCGACAAAAGCGTTAGCGCTGTCCCGTGTATTCCGTAGTGATCTAGCTTGGTTCGTACTATGTCATGATCAAGCATGTGAAACGCTTTCGTGAGGTCAACGAAAATACCCATTGTAAGTAGTTTATTAGATGCGGAGCATCTAATACTCGAGGCTTGTAGTGCGGCGCCATCCGCAAGCTTCCTCCTCCTTCTTCCACCATCTGTGCATCCCTTCCTCCTCTACACACCGCGCGCGCTTCACTCCTCCACCATCTGTGCACCCTTCCTCCTCTACACACCGCGTGCGCTTCTCCTCTTCACGAACATTCGTTAGCTGTATAATGTAGCGCGCATGCGCCGTCACGCTTCGAGAACATCGGCAGCTGACGCAAGCGCATGCGCCGTCGCGCTTCGAGAACATCGGCAGCTGACGCGCGCGCACGCGCCGTTGCGCTTCTCCCCCTTCTCGAACATTCGACAGCTGACAGTGCATGCGCCGTCGCGCTGTATATATACTCAAGGTCGGCACTCGCTCGCTCAGTTGCCGCTCGTCGGTTGGTTTGTACGGCGCGTCGACGTCCAAAGTCGCGGTGAAATGAATTCCAACGAATCCACAAACACAATGATCGACGTCCCTTCGACCAGCGCCGCCCTTTCGCATACGTGTGTACGTGTTCACTCATTTAACACCCCCTCCTACAACCACGTTAACCAATTTAGCCATCGACCCAAGTAAGTCGCAATTTAACACCCCATTTCACAACCACGTTAACCAATTTAGCCATCGACCCAAGTAAATCGCACTTTAACACCCCGTTAACCAATTATATGCTCCGCATCCTCCTCAGTGTTCCCCCGAGGGAAGCTGCGGGCAATTTTTTTCTATGTTTTCTTTTGTTTTTTCAACAATGTTAAATAGTGCACGTTCTGTCGATTTTCCCTTCCTGAAGCCGTACTGCTCAGGTGCGTATAGATTGTGTTTCTCAAAAAATTTGTTCAGTCTAATATATATTGTCCTTTCAACAACTTTGACCAATGCTGGCAATATGGTGATAGGACGATAATTTGCTACTTTCATCTTGTCGCCTTTCTTAAACACGGGCATTGTTTTGGCGACCTTTAATTTAGAAGAAAACCAACCAGTTGCAAAAATATCATTGATGACATATGTTAATGGCTCAGCTATAAGTGTAGATAAGTGTTTTAAAATTTGAACCGATACGCCGTCGTCACCTATTGACTTGGTGTTTTTTAGTGCAAGAAATATTTTTTTCTTTCATCGTTGGTTGCTGGATAAAACAAAATAGATTTCGCGTCTTTTCCTCCAGGAAGGCTACAACAAGTGTTGTTGCATGAAATTGTGTTACTGATAGTGCCTACATTTGCAAAGTGATCATTAAAAACATTGCTTATAGCGGTATTATTAACCATAATGTCATTACCATCAATAATTGCTGTAACATTGCTATCCATCTTTCTTTTATTGAGGGCTTCATCAATAACTTTCCACGTCGCCTTACTGACTATTAGCTTGTGCTATTTTTGAACTGAAGTAGCCATGCTTCGGAATTTTCAATAGTTTGTTAAGGTGGTTTTATCGCTTGTACCTAGCGTAAATGCTGACATTATGCGGTTGCCGTTTTAACTTTTTGTACATGTTGTTTTTGTGGTTTATGGAGCGCAAAAGGCCAGCCGTTATCCATGGTTTGCGTTTAAAATTAGTTCTTGTAACAGTGATAGTGGTCTCACCAACCGTCACCTGTCTCTGCAAGATGTTGATAAAAGCATTACATTTTTTCCGCAGTTGAAGTTGCAGAATATATATCTTGCCAGTTTTTTGTTGCCAAAGAGTTGAAAATCTGCTTCTTGTCATAAAATGTGCGCTTGACTATTTTTCGTTGTTTGGTTAGCCGGATTTGATATCGCAAACACTGGCAGATGATCAGTGATGTCACATGAAATGGTGCCCGTTACAAAGATTGGTGATGAATGGCTTGTTACAATGTGGTCAAGTATACTTTGCCGCGAGCTTGTTATACGAGTGGCAGATGTTATTAATTGCAGCAGACCTTCGCGAGCGATCAGGTCAACATAGAAGAATTAGTAGAGTCCTTCTGAGCGATGTCGATATTGATATCGCCCAGTAAAATGACATGACTGTTGGGTTCAATATAGGTGTCGAGTAGTTTTCCAAGCTCTTGTGAAAAATGTCCGGGTTTGTTAAGCGATTACCTGTATACAACCCCTATCAAGGTTTTTTTGGTCTTGTGTAGCAGTAAGCCTTTTGTGGTACGATCAGGTTGAACTTCAATGAACAAACTTTCACATAAATCTGACGTAATACCAATGTCACGCCTGACAAAATAGGATACTGATGCGTTAATATAAAATGCCCCCCCCCGTGCGATAATGAAGTGCGCAGTTGGTTGGTCTGACAATAAATTCGATCTGTTAGCTATTTCGAGTTGATAGCCTGGTAATGGATAAGGAGCATCAGCGCCATTGCTGAGCCAGGTTTCAGATAGTGCAATCGCGTGGAGTGAGTGCTTTGATGATGCGTTCAAGACATGCAGTTCGTCATAGTGCTTCTGCAGGCTGCAAAAATTTAGATGAAGTAGTGACAGATCAGACGATGTTTTCATTTGTTGATTAAATTGTTCAACTTCAAGTAGTTCCAGAGCCATGATGATTCCCAAGGTGTATTAGCAGTGACATTATCCAGTGGCCACTTACTGCTCTCGCAAGGAAGCGCGCAAGTCGTCATCCGTGGCAGAAAGAGTTGCAGAAACCCGTTCTTCGCGTGATAACAAACTTCCTCGCCGACAGCAGTGGCCCAGGATTCGTTCCGATGAATATAGTATAAACCGTGACCCTCCCGTGTGCTACAACTGTGGTTTCACTGGGCATATCGCTCGATATTGCCGCCAACAACGCCGCCAATCACGAAGGACACCAGCCATGTCTTCGCCACCAAGACCCAGTGCTTCATATAACCTGCGGACACCAACTTATTTCCAAGGGACCGTTTTTCGCGTAAGACCAGACGCAAATTTCGCCAGCATCCGAGCGGAGTTTGACACCACATGTTGCTGCTTTCGACTTCAAACATAGAGATGCACCCCTTCAGTTACCCTCGTCCTGCGCTCGTCACAGAATAGACACAGGCTCTACACACCCCATCCGCCAAAAGCCCTACCGAGTGTCATCCTCTGAGCGCAAAGTTATCGCTGAACAAGTAAAGGACATGCTGAACAAAGGTGTCGTGCAAGAGTCGTCCAGCCCGTGGGCAGCCCCGGTAATTTTTGTCAAGAGAAAAGATGGCTCCTGAAGATTCTGCGTAGATTATAGGCGTCTAAACAATGTGACGAAAAAAGATGTATATTCCTTACCACGGATTGATGTCGTCGTAGATTGCTTGCATGCCGCTTCCTATTTTTCAACGCTTGATTTGCGGTCCGGTTATTGGCAAATACCTATAGAACCCAGCAACAAAGAAAAGACTGCTTTCGTAACTCTGAATGGCCTATTTGAATTTAATGTCATGCCTTTTGGCCTTTGTAATGCTCCAGCCACCTTTGAAAGATTTATGGATACAGTATTACGTGGCCTAAAATGCGAGATATGTATGTGCTATACCTTGACGATGTTGTGATCTTTGGCCGCACGTTTGAGGAACATAACAATCATCTCAGTCTTGTTCTCGACTGCATCGAAAAAGCTGGGCTGGTTCTGAATTCCAAAATATGTTGCTTTGGCGAACGTCAAACTCTGGTGCTGGGGCACTTGGTCGACAAAGATGGCATCAGACCCGATCCTTCCAAGATAGAAGCAGTGAGCTCTTTTAGACCACCGCAGTCCACACGAGAACTTCGCTCATTTATCGGCCTATGCTCATATTTCCGTCGTTTCGTTCCAGGATTTGTGAAGATCGTGTACCCGCTGAAAAACCTCTTGCGACAGGATGCAGCCTTCCACTGGACACCAGATTGTGACGCAGCATTCTCACAACTTAAGTTTGTATTAACGTTAGCTTCACTGTTGCGTCACTTCGATCCATCTAGCCCGACTGTGGTCCACAAGGACGTTAGTAGTATCGGCGTAGGAGCGGTGCTTGTACAACGTCACAATGGCGCAGAGCATGTCGTGGCATATGCCAGCCGTTGCCTGAGTAAATCTGAACGCAATTACACAGTTACGGAACAGGAATGTCTGGCAGCTGTTTTCGCCATACAGAAGTTTCGTTGTTGTCTTTACGGGAGGCCATTTCATTCATTCATTTTATTTATTGATACTGTCAGCCCTTTGCGGGCTATTACAGGAGTGGAGTTGACTCATATAAAACAGAAATGTGCATAAGAGAAACATAAGAAAAAGAACCTTCACTACTGGAACACATCATTTCAGAGCACATACAACAAATATATTGTAATGGCTAAGCATATAGTCTAAACAGAGAAGTTAGTGAAAAATAAAAAGAGAGAGCATCACTGCCGAAATACACATCATATTTTGCGCATAATAAAACACATACTAAATATAATAGCCTAGTTACAAAGCACGTAATTCACACATATTCACAATCTTAGCGCATGGTATCAGAGTGCACTATATGTTTTATTGCTTCTAAAAAGTCAGTATGCGATTTGATTTTCACAACCGAATCTGGTAACGAATTCCACTGCTGAATCGCCCTGGGGAAGAAGATAATTACCGATCACCATTCGTTATGCTGGCTGGTCGGTTTGCGTGACCCCTCTGGCCGCCTCGCACGTTGGGCGCTGCGACTTCAGGTATACGACTTTACGGTGTCGTACAAGAGTGGCCGTCGTCACGCTGACGCAGACTGCCTCTCCCGGATTCCTCTTGTGACTACTGACTGCGATGCTGAGAATTTTGACGACTGCCTTGCTTCTGTTACAAGCACGTTCCCCAACGCGGCTGATTTCCAGAGAAAACAACGCAACGATCTCAACTTGGATCCTCTTTTTGCCGCCGCACGTGCCTCCCAACACAGCGGTCGCTTTACTGTCCGACACAAGTTGCTCTATAAAACTAACTACTCCAGACATGGAGCACGTTTTCTTCTAGTTGTCCCCGAGAGCCTTCGCTCCGATGTTCTACGTGACATGCATGACGATGCGACGTCCGGTCACTTCGGCTTCATACGAACACTCAACCGCACACAGGAACGCTTTTACTGGCCCAAGATGTACGAAACAACGAAGCATTACGTCGCTAGCTGCGAGACGTGCCAACGTCACAAGCGCCCGACCACCGCAACACCAGGTCCCCTTCAGTCATTAACACCACCCAGCATGCCTTTTGAACAAGTAGGGATTGACATTCTGGGTCCATTTGTGTTATCTAACAATAAGAACCGTTGGATAATCGTCTGCGTGGATCATCTTACGCGGTATGCCGAAACCGCCGCCACTCCCTCTTCCACCGCTGCTTCCGTGGCGGCAGTCTTCTTGCTCCACTCCGTTGTCCTTCGCCATGGCCCACCACGTGTTATTATCAGCGACCGTGGCCGCCAGTTCACTGCTGATGCCATTGGAGAATTACCTCACATGTGCACGACACAGTTCCGCCATGTCACGCCGTATCATCCGCAGACAAATGGTCTTGTTGAACGTACAAACAGAACGCTCAACATGCTTGCCATGTACTTTTCCTCCCATCACAAGAACTGGGATGACGTGCTGCCTTTTATCACGTACGCGTACAACACTGCGAAACATGAAACAACGAACTTCAGCCCATTTTATTTGTTGTACGCCAGGTTGCCACTAAGCTCTCTAGACACTTTCTTACCCTTCATTCTACACAATGACAATTCTGTATCGAACACCCTGTGCCTCGCGGAAAAAGCCCGTCTAATCGCTCGTCTGCGGGCTCTGGCCTCTCAACGTCGTTCGAAGGAACGATACGACGACCGTCACGAAACGGTATTATTCAAAAAAGGTGACTTGGTGTTGCTTTGGACACAGCAACGTAAGCGTGGATTGTGTCAAAAGCTTCTGTCACAATATTCAGGCCCATTTGTAGTTTTGGGGCGTCTCAGCCAGCTCACTTGCTTAATAGCTCGTCTTTTGTCCATTGGCCGACGATCGAGCAGAACGCAGCTCACTCGCATTGCTCGCATGAAACTTTTCTACGCCCCTTGTGCATCATAACTCGCCCTACTGGCGAGTCTGCTCGCGGGGGAATGTAACGGACTAGTAACAGGCAGAGAAGAGAAGGAGAGGAAGACGAAGAGTCTTGGCACGATCGCAGTGCGCTGCCGCGAGCGACCATCGCTCACCTCCTGTAAATAAAACCATTTCATCACAGCTCGCTGTAACAATATCATGTGTAATTGAGGTTTGCATACGAGTTTTACGCGTTCCTTTGCATGAAGTAAGGAAGGAAGGAAGCAACAAAAGGGAGAAGGCAGGGAGGTTAACCAGAAAGACATCCGGTTGGCTACCCTACACTGGGGACAAGGGAAGGGGGCAAGAAACATGAGAAAGAGCGAAGAGAAGGAAAATAAAAAATGGTTCCAAATCTGCATGTTATACCGCAAATGTAGTCGAAAGACAATATTCTTGCGTCTGGAGAGAGTGAACAAAACGTTTATTTGATGTTCTGCGCAAGAAAATCGGTGAATGGTATTCTGGAAGCGCTGCGTTAGAGTGCCTCGAGCGTACAGCGGAGGCGAACGAGCGCATCGAGGCACGTTAGAGTCACTGGTAAAAACATTTTCCAGTGAATTTAAGGCACGTTAGACACAAGCGCCATCTGGCAGTTAAACGAAAGCGTGCAGCCCGCGGAGAAAAATGCGTGCCAGTCTCGGAGGTGATAAGGTGTAGAACGCAAAGCGACGGGCAGGTGCCACCACCGTGGCGTCGTAGCAAAGCGTTGGAAACACCTTTTCGAGCATCGCGTTGCACTGTCAGCGCAGCGCGTTAAACGCTACATTCCTTGGAGTTACTTGAGTATGCTTCTTCTGGTATAGAGGCAGACATACAAAAATTCGAAGAGTTGTTATGGCGCCTCAGATATGCGAAATAATTGCTTTTTAATTGACAATCGCACAACTATGAACGCTATTGGTGGGCGCTGCAAATGGGGTTGGCCGTTTGGTGCCGTTTCAGGTATCGCTAAGGCGAACAAACAGACAAATGTACAGACAGACGGACCAAAGTTTTTTCCGTCGAAGGTCCCCAAGAAGGACTATCGTCTTTAAAAAAAGGAGACTGACAGTAATTTCATTGCAGCGTGTATAACTTCACCGCATGTCAGTGGCGTTCACACAAACCCGTCTTTCTCGGGAAACACAGGAGGGCTTCACTGCCTTGTGGGCTCTCTAGGTATGTGGACGTTGCTGTAATAACACCTGCACAGAAAGAGACATATCATAGAGTCGGCACATTGCGTTGGCAAGTACTTGTCTGTCTGAGGCAAATCGAGGACAGTGGAACAGCCGGTGTTCGATATTTTCATCGGTGCCGCAAACATCGCACGCCGCACTGTCAGTCATTCCGATTAACATGAAGCAGTACATCTCATCAACGGCATTATTTTTCCGACAAGCAGGATCCCCGCTTGTCATGACGCATGGAGATTACAAGCAGTGAGCTTGTATTCATCTCTTTAAGTATACGCCACTGCTACATCACTAAATCTTACAAGCTTACAATTTGGACGCATGGAGATTACAAGCAGTGAGCTTGTATTCATCTCTTTAAGTATACGCCACTGCTACATCACTAAATCTTACAAGCTTACAATTTGGAAATCTTACAATTTGGACGACGAAGTGTATTTCTACCGAACGTTGCCTATTTCGTTTGGTGTTTTTTGTGTGAATTTACGTTTTATCCGGGGATCATCGCTCTCCTGCGGGCAGCGATGGATCCAGGCCCCACCGTACGCAGTCCGGACTTGGCGTCACCTTCGACGTCAACCTCAAGGAAGCGCAACAGCCGGGAGGACGACAGCACCAGTGACAGCACTGAACTGTACACGGCGAGTAGTGAAGACAGCGACGAAGATTTCATCCCTGCAGTGAAGCGTAAAGCTAAAAGAAGAATGGTCGGCGCGTCTTCGCCAGCTAGCGTCTCTACCGTGAAGGCGGCGTGCAGTTCTGAACGCCATACCATACTTTTTGTTCCTGTCGACTCTTCGATCAACCTGAAGAACATGAACAGGCAAGCGATCTCAGCGCGTCTCGAAGCTATCGTGCCTAAGGAGATAAAGGATATTAGACTCAACCCACGGAAGAATATCCTGGCCATAGACGTTGAGCACCCGGCTGCGCTACATACCCTGCGAACTGTCACTGAGCTTGGAGGCATCTATCTCCGAACTTACATTCCGCAGGATAGTGACACGACGACAGGCGTCATTTATGACGTTGATGTTTCCATACCGAACGCAGACCTTCCTGTTCTGATAAAGCCAGCTACTGGGGCAACGGACATATTGCAAGTATGCCGGCTTGGCAAATCCCGTTGCATCAAGGTGACCTTCAAAGGTGATTGCATCCCATCACATGTAAAGGTTGGTCATTTTCGTCACGTTGTCCGACCATACATCCCAAGACCACTACAGTGCCACAACTGTCTAAAACTGGGTCATGTTAGTGCTGTGTGCAACAACAAGCAAGCATGCCCACGTTGTGCCGGACCCCACAAAGCAGAGGCTTGCCAAGCAACTCTCCTAAAATGCAGCAACTGCAACGGCAACCATGAGACCTCGTCCAAAGACTGCCCAGTACTGAAGAAAGAGAGGAGCATTCTGAGACAAATGGTTAAAGACGGATCCTCACGAAAGGAAGCGGTAACGGTTGTTCAACGACGGCGTTCCCGTCGACGGCGATGCTCGAAGAAAAGAAGAAGCAGTCCTGTGCCGAAGGTGCCTTCACTAACGCCGCCACCGCCACCACGACCACAGAGACCTCCCCCGCCCCCGCCACCAGGTGGGGTACGTCCAGAGGTACCGGAAGACACTGTGGCGCTACAGAGAACATCCGGCTCTGACTGGCCCACTTTACCGCGGGTACACGTGTCTACGGAACCGCAATATCGACCGTCAACAACGAATATGCCCCCAGCAGGCAGTCTGTCCGCCCAAGAGGTACAAGTCTTTTCTGTACTGAGGTCGTTCATGAGTGTTATTCGCACTCTATTGGATAGTCTACAGATCCCTGCCGCTAAATGCGCGCTGCAAATCTTGGACACACTAGAACCAGTTCTTGCCGGACTTCAGTAACAAGATGGCGCACCATGGACCGCATCAGCCTTTCTGAGAAAAAGTCAAGCGTGCTTCCATAATTCAGTGGAACGCAAGAGGTCTACAGTCAAGAATGCCTGAGTTCCGACAATTCATTTTCGAAAATAAGTTTCCCATCATCATCATTTGTGAACCGCATTTTTCAAAAATACCTCGTCTGTCGGGCTATGAATCGTTCGTTTCTTCAACGTGCATTGAGCGAAGTCAAGTTGCTGTGTACATCCGTAAAGAACTCACTTACGTTCTCCAAAGAGTACATTCTCACAATGGAAATCACTACGTGTGTCTATATGTTAAAAAGAAGAAGTTGTCGTTTACACTGATAGGCGCATATATAGCGCCGTCAGGTCGACTAGATCAACAAATCTTGAATGGTATATTTGCAACGACTCCAGCGCCTTGGATATTGATGGGTGACTTCAACGCCCATCATCCATTGTGGGGAAGCATCAGGACAAATCGAAAAGGCACGGACCTAGTTGATCTCGCTTCAGAGCACGGGCTTCAGGTGCTGAACGACGGCAGCCCTACTTATCTCCGAGGAGTAACTTACAGCAGTTGCCTGGACTTGACATTAGTGTCGCATAGCATTGTCACGAAAGTCCAATGGTTCACAGATATTGAAACACGTGGCAGCGACCATATCCCCACGTACGTGACAGTCAGAGGTTTGGACGATTCTCCTTCTCCTGGACATTCAAGACTTATTGACTGGGAAGAGTTTCAGATATCAGTGGAGAGCAAGTGCATGCACGGACCACCGGAATCCATTGAAGAAGTGATTAGTTGTGCAATGGAGACTTCCACGAAGATATGTTCGAAAGAATCGAGACGCACGGCACTCGACCAAGAGTTGGAACAACTTAGAGCGGTCCGCCGACGTGCCGAAAAACGATACAGACGCACGAAATCTATCTCTGACCTCAGAGAATCCAGACGCATTCAGAAAAAAATCCAGCGTCGAATGCACAAACTTCATGAACAACGGTGGAAGAATTTTTGTGACTCGCTAGACCCTCGAAAGCCCTTGTCTCCCGTATGGAGGACTCTTCGAGGTATTCACTCGCATCCGCAACAACGTCACCCCTTTGCCGCTCTGGCGCTACACCAACGTCGCTCACAGCTTGATGTTTCTGGGGAATTTTGTGCAAAGATCGCCGGCGACATCTCTATACCGATCGATCTAATGCCACAGGATGTTCCAGTCGCACGAGATCAGCAAATGGAGGTTGCGTTCACCATGGAAGAACTTCATGCGGCATTGAACACATGCAGATGCTCATCGTCCCCAGGTCCGGATGGAGTGACCTATACTGCCCTACGTCACCTAGGCCCGAAGGCACAGCGCTGTCTCCTGGACATTTTCAATAAGTCTTGGTATGATGGAATGGTGCCTGATGAGTGGAAGTGTAGTCGCCTCGTGCCTTTGCTGAAGCCCGGAAAGTCTCCATTCAATTTGGCATCATACCGGCCTATAGCACTAGCAAGCTGCGTTGGCAAGGTCATGGAGAGGATGCTGCTTACACGCATAGAATGGTACCTGGAACATTATAACATCTATCCTGATGCTATGGCTGGTTTTCGACGAGGTCGGTCCTCAGTTGATAGCGTTATTGACTTAGTGACCTCTGTTCAGCATCAGAAAGCTCAGAAGCGGCTGTCGGTAGCTCTGTTCTTAGACGTGAAGGGTGCCTATGACAACGTGACCCACGAGGCTGTTCTCAATGCTCTTGAAGCAGCTGAACTTGGAGGTCGTGTCTTTCGATGGGTAAGAAGCTACCTCACAAAGAGATCTATGTTCGTTTTAACTGAAGATGGGTCTACGAACAAGTATTTCACAAGTCGTGGGGTGCCACAAGGCGGTGTTTTGAGTCCTACACTTTTCAACCTGGTTCTCGTGGGGCTCACTGAAATGCTGCCACAGACGGTTTATGTATCTCTCTACGCTGACGATATCTGCATTTGGGCGTCCGGCGTGACACGACCTCAAGTGCGCGCAAGAATACAGAAAGCGGCAACAATGACATCGACATACCTTCGCCAGCAAGGTTTGACTATCGCCACAGAAAAATGCGCAGCGGTGGCGTTTACACGCAAACCGATGTCTTTCTACTCATTGTGCATCGATGGCAGATCAATCCCATATAAGAGCACTCATAGATTCTTAGGCGTCATCGTAGATCGTGACCTAACCTGGAGCCCGCATGTCACATACCTGAAGAAAAAGCTTATTGGCATTGAGAATGTATTCAAGTTCGTTGCCGGAAAATCATGGGGCCCATCCGTGCACTCCATGTTGCAGCTTTATACAGCCCTCTTTCTCGGAACTCTCCGGTACAGCCTTCCGGTCCTGTCCAGCACGTGCAAGACTAACATCCGTGCACTGCAAAGCGTACAAGCCCAAGCACTTCGGACATGCCTTGGCCTTCCAAGATGCTCATCGACAGTGTCAACTATTGTTATTGCACAAGAACAACCGGTCACAACGCACATCATTGTCGAGACGCTGAGAGCGCACATTCGGCATTTATCACGGCTACCATCACATCATTTAACGTGTTTGACAGCTCGGAGGCCAGATTCTTCGTATTGCGGTATCGTGACAAAACATCAGGACATACTACCGCCTGGCTTCAAACTTGCCATGCATCCAGCAACTGCGCCATGGAGTCTTCGTCAACCTGACGTGCGCTTATCAGTTCCTGGAATCTTTAAGAAGGCACGCATGTCAACGCTAGCCCTGAAGCAACTGACTTTGCGTCTGTTGGACGAAAGGTACTTCGACCGCATACATGTTTACACCGATGGCTCCACTAATTCCAACAGCTCCACAGGAGCAGTGGTTGTTCCATCTGAAAATGTGTTGCTTCAGTACAAGTTTACTCACACCACGACGTCGACAGCAGCAGAGCTCGCAGCACTTCAAGGTGCAGTAAAGTACATTCTTCACCAGGAACCTAACCAATGGGCCATCTTTTGTGACTCCAGGTCAGCCTTACAGTCACTACGGTTTGTTCTGCAGCACGGGCTACATGAACAATCAGTATATCAGATAAGGCACGACTACCACGAAGCGCTCGCAGAAGGTCACGATATTGTATTTCAGTGGCTGCCGAGTCATTGCGGAATCGTTGGCAATGACCGCGCAGATGAAGCTGCTCGATCGGCTCATGACCAAGACCAGCGCACGCCCATACCACTCTTGAGAACGGACGCTGCAAGGCTACTACAATCACTTGCTCGTCGTATATCTCTCCTACAATGGAATACGCAGGGTTTCTCCAACACGCACCTGTATTCTATCGACCCAAACTTGCAACTTCGTTTGCCATCCGGGTTCCCACGATGTGCTGAAACTTTACTGTGTCGCATGAGGTTGGGCGTGGCATTTACGAATTCGTACTCTCGTCTCCTTGGAATGGCGAGCACTTCGGCATGCAACATCTGCGCCTGTGAGGAAACGCTTGAGCACATTCTATGTCATTGCCCAGCATACCAGACCGAACGACGTATTATGGAAGCCAAGCTCTGTCACCTGGATTCACGGCCGCTTACAGAAGAGAAGATCCTGGGACCTTGGCCGACGGCTTCCCATACGCGCAAAGCCACGAAAGCCCTCTTGTACTTTTTAAGGAACACCAAACTTCACGACCGCTTGTGAAAGAACTGTGCGAGGCCGTGCTGTGTAGTTTCGAGCTGACTATTCATGCTTCTCTCTCTTACTCCTCTTCTTTTCTGTCTCTTTTAGTTCTATTATTCCCCTTTTCCCCCACCCCAAGTGTAGGGTAGCCAACCGAGCCAAGCTTGGTTAACCTCCCTGCCTTTCCGCTCTATTTATCTCTCTCTCTCTCTCTTACAAGCTCCTAGCCATTTACACGTCACGGCGTTGAGTGCAATCTGTGCCTTCTGTTCATTTGTTCTTTATTTTGGCGCGAAAATATATATGGCTTCTTGTGGCGGATCGCGTCCACAGAGAAAAGACGCCTGGAAAAACAATTGTCGGCGCCCCTCACCTACTCGAACCCTCGCCACCACAGAAGTTCACAAGTGTCTCAATATTCGACAGTGGCGATTCCCACCCGCTGTCATCAACTTTCTCGTTTTTCAAAATGCTTAAAATTCGTAGCCTCACACTTAGCAATCTCTATCTAAGTGTCTCAGAACCGTGCTCTCACTTATACGGATACAAAAGTAGCTCTTGCCTTTTATCTCTGCCTCTTTGTTACGAGTCGCACGTTTTAAAAGCAGCAGCAGTAACAACAGGAGGAGCAACTCGTTTAAAGTGAAGAGCGTGCAGTCGATAGAACGTCGTTCTCGCAATCAGTTCCAAGAGTGTGGCTTAGTATGCTGCTATTTGGTGATCGCCATGCCTCGTTGGCTGAAGACCCACGATCAATACAGATTGTGGTGTAGGCATGGCGAAAGAGCAGCGATGGTACGAATGCCCATGAGATCCAGAGATACACGTAAAACCGAAATGTGTCGTGTTCCTACGACTCGTGCTTGCGCTTAAAATCCGGTTAACACGCCCACCCATCAGGGTTTTATGTGGGCGAAAAGATAAGCTGCAGTCGAGAGCGAGTCACAACTGCCTGGGCATCGCGAAGAGAGCCAAGTTTCCGAAAACATACCAGAGATCTTGAAGAGCTTCTTGCAGCCCCAAGCCAAGAAAAATAATCCCACTCTCCTCGTGGTCTTTTCAAGTAGGCGAATTGGCTATAATCTTTTTTTTTTTTGGTAACGGCAGAGGCGTAGATATCCTCGACATCAATGGGCGCATAGCCTTGTGGCTTCACTGGACTTACACGAGCGCATACAGAGACATAATCTCGTTAACATGGTTCACCGAGACTGACACGACTTCAATGGTGCTCACTTGTTTCAATAGCGCTGAGTGATGCATCTACGGCACAAGTTTGTCTCATCATATGCCCAGCTACTGAAGTTAGTCTTCTTTTGCACTAACAGCTTGCCGTGGAACAACAAAATACGGCACTGAGATCGTATATTCAAGGGGGATTGACGTGCTTCGCTGCAAAAGTACTGCAAGCGAAAGAAAAGGTAAAAAAAAAGAATACAGCTTTCCTACAAGGGTGAAGCAGTTGAAGTGATAGCCAAAATTTCGTTAAAATGTAAGGCTCTCGCATGACCTTACGAAACGGTGGAATACACCGGCTCCAGGGTGCGAAGCAGTTGTCATGCTGTCTGTCCTCTTAGTGCGGGCCGCTCGGTGACGTCAGTCGAGACACCGCGTGCGCCAACGTTAGCAACCATGCTCTTGCGATCGAAGTTCGCAGAAACTGCTCAAATGACAACCCTCCCATCGCACCCCTTCCGGCTTTCTTCATTGTCTTTCGCCCGGCTGAAGACGCGTGTCACGTTTACTCTCCGTTTGAGGACAAATCGTTGGCAGGACTGCAGTGTGATGCTGTCGCATGCACCCTCTGGGAGTGAGGTGATACGGTTTGTCGCATTATGTTCGTTATTCGGGAAAAAAGAGGGCTCCTTTGTGAGTGTATTCCAGCGGTTTTTAATAATCAGGTCATAATGTAAAATCGATGCATACCCAGATCCCACAGACTCCAAATTTATCTTATACGACCAGATAATGTAACGTCTTCGAAACCATCTGCATGGCAGTGGTCAACACTCCTGTTTCATATGTCCTATACCTTCTCTCTGTCGCGCTTCATCATTCGCACCGGCATTTTCCCTTTACCTTTTTCCACAATCTACTGGAAAACGAGCAGGGCTCACTCCCGTTGAGAGAGAGAGAGAGAGAGAAGACAGGAGACGCAGGTCGCTTAACCATACGCGCTTTCAGCTCGCTACCTTTCTCCGAGGGAATGGGATAAAAGGGCGACAAGAGAGACCGCGGAAGAAGAAGATCGATTGACAGAATCACGAGCGTGCTTGGCGGAGGACATCCAGTTCCAGGCGGTCACTCACATTTGTTGAGTTCAGGTGTTCAGTTACTTCAGTGGCACTTCAGTTGCCTTACGTGTTCTGTAAGCTTATGTCCAAGGTCCCAGAATCTTGCCAGTACAGAAATTAGACTGAAGTGCATTTGGTTCAAAAGCATCCAGAACGGACATCACTGAGCGCCATAGCGAGTGCAGCTGTGCAGAGTGTTTGATTGTCTGTTGAAATTATACATACAATACAATGGTTATAATGACTTTCCTGAAACCACTGTGTAATTACTGGTGCAATACAACTTGACAGCAAGAAGCGATACAAGAGCGATCGAAAGCCGATTCTGTCACGTATAAACTTCTGGTTAAATTTTTAGGAAAGAAAAAAAAACTTTCAGCAAGCAAATTTGCATGCGCGCCTGACATGAATAAAAACAAACAAAAGTTGTCAGCTTTTTCTATCAAATATAATGGTAAGACTGAGAGCATGCTTAAAGCCGTGCGAGTGCATGTCACTGTACCTTTCAGTGACATCAAATGACCGAACAGCCTAATAACTAACATAGAGCAAAATGATGCAATCTACGCATTGCGCTGCTGCTCCCATGATTAAATATTGCGGAAATTTTTCACGTCGAACACATAGTTGAACGTCCACGCGTAAACGCCGCTACTTTAATAGCGGTTCTACTGGCTCAAGAATTTCGAGAACTATTTTGGCCTTCATTCTCGTTACCCAACATTTTCTCGAACAAATAATTATTTTCCACAAGTTGTATCAGCCATATGGCTGTAGAAAACCCAGGATGAGTGACGCATTCTCAGCATTCCCATCCATGTCAGGCCTATGGGCTAAAGTCTTGCCTTGCAGCTGGGGCACGTTAGCAAGCGACACCAAAATAAAAAGTGTCCCGTCAGGCTGCGTGGCACTAATGGCTCCCATCTAACCCGGCGTCACGTTAACGTCAGTCTAGCGATAGCTACGCGTGAAGTAAGAACACAGGCAAAAAAGGCGAAGAACTATGCCCATCGGCTACATCAGCAAAACTTGCCTTCCTCTTGCCTTCCTCATTGCCTTTCTCCGTGCCAACATATAAGCGTTACAAACTGTCCGCGCTGTAAGTTTAAAGCGCCTAAGTGACGAAAGCAAAAAGCCCACTTGCAGTAAGTGGCTTCCGACTCGACTCCCGGCGTATTTCGTGGGCAAAAGAAGAAACATCAGCCCATAGTGAATCCCTCTTCCGTTCAGCTCGCGATAGGCCTGGTTGCAAATGCACAGCTGCTCTGCTTCTCTCGTTTCTTCGTGATAAAGCTCGCAGTTGCCTGCGGCAAAACATTTCCCTCGAGCTACTCTTCTTCTGGTTATTCACGCACTTTAAGAAGATAAGCAAGCTGTCGTCGCCAAGCCCTTCTACAAATAGAAATTTCAGCGTGTGAAGTACCTGCCAAAAGATTGCAAGTGCCGCTGAAATAGGGAATAGTCTCGTTAGTTCTGTTTTTTTTTATTCTGCTGGGCATGCTTTTTTTTTCGCGTTCCAGGAGCTGTCAGATCTTAAAGACGTCATTTTTTTTATTTTGCTTTCACTGTTTAGCTTTAGAAAAATTATTTCTGAAAAGCTCACTTCGATGAGCTTGGAAACTACAAGATTCACACAAAACTACAAGATTAATTTGTAGCGTGAAATCTTTAGCTCATCCTGCCATCTCAGTTTTTTTTTCACGATTAGGGAAATTAAATGCGAGGTTCGTCCCCCGTGTCATGCATTAGAGCTCTTGGAACCATCAAAGCCTTTGTCAAGGCATCTCCTTCTTGCGGGTCGCCTTTGTCGACACGCTATTTTTGTTCTGCATTACGGTTATGCTTCAGCGCTGATGAAACAGAAAAAGAAAACACAAGTTCTACCATTTCGCCATCATCTGCTCGTGATAAGAGACGTCCCAGAGTTTCTGCTGTAGTTATTGCACTTTTTGTAACTTTATATGCAAACCTCTGAATCGTATCATAACAACCTGTTCTGCTATAATAAAGGGGTAGCTCTATCCTAAACCTTGTAAGGGCTCACAATGGCGGAGGAGCGTCTACTCCTCCGCCTTTACACCAAAACACTGCTGTGCCCGGCAGTTTTTCAATATCTCGATCCTGTTTGTACAGGAAAATGCCCGCACTGTGCGGAGAAGTCTTCGGACATCTTTCACATGGTGTGGGCATGCCAGTCAACCCCTCGCCTCACCCCGAAACCGAACCCCACCCGGGAAAACTGGGAGGTGGCCCTGCTCGGCTGCTCCGACCTAGCGAGCCACAAGGCCCTGGTAAACCGATCCCGAGTCGCGCTTGATGCCAATGGGCTTCTGCAATGAGGAGCCCACCTTAACCTGTTTGTGAGGGGTGGCTCACACCACGCCACCTCCCACATACTCCCAGTATATAAATAAAATAAGTTCTCTCTCTCTCTCTACTTCTAGACAGATTTCTCGGCAATGTATTGAAGCCTACAAAACCAAACTGTGCAAATGATGTCTCTAAGAAATTCTGTCCCAGAATTGTGCCCGTATTTGTCTATTTGTCTACGAGACAAAGAAAAAAGAAACTGCTTTACTTTCTACGAAAGTCTCTTTGTGGCAAAATACAGTACACGCCAGTACACTATGTATATTTGTTTTAATTAACACACTATCATTTCTTATTTTCACACGTGAGAGAAGGTCGCACCTTTTACGCGAACCTCAAACACTAATGGAGTCTGAGTCTTCGGAGAATTTGTCTTTAATTCAGCATAGCGAGCAAAACTTGTTTCGTCTTGCGATTGTGATATCATACAACGTAAATTGAAAATCACCTAATTTAGCTGAGAATATTACTCTGCGATTCCATTCCAGCTCTAAAAAAGTGGCGTGAACGTTTTTAGAGCAGATCTCTTGTGCCTACTCGTTGGAAAATATTTGCCCTTCAAGTGTTTGGCTTGAGCTGAAGCGTCATAACAGTAGTGGTGTTATGATTACGCTAAAGGCTATAATACAACTTCGCTGACACCTGACAGTCAGGATTGTTATATAGCTTATATCACGGCACATAGCTTAACCTGTTTTGTGTATACCGCTATAGTTTTAAACCTTTCTTTTTTTGAATCCTCCAGTATAAAGCTCTCGCTAGGCATCAAATGTTATTGCTCTAATTGAGCGTATCAATTTTTACCTATTATTGTGAATAGTTGAAAGCCTCTGTATTACCATAAGCACTCCCTTAATAAAGAGTTGCACCAGGCTACATAAAATATCATAATACTTTTGGCCATTTCTAGTTCCGACACGTACAAATATCTAACTTTGGTGATATACATCGACTAAAACTTGAAAAAAAAACATCGCGATGGCTGATTAGGCACGTTCGTATTAGTAGATAAACTACTGCCTGCTAGACTTGCTTGAATGGCGGAAAGTGGTAAAGAAAAACAAGAGCCTTTCTTTTCTGTCTCTTTGGTGGATCGTATCATTCCGCTAAAGGTTCATTAAGAATGTGATCTTCCTCTTACTTCTAGTTGGCCTCTTCCTATTGCTAGGTCTCCTTCCGAGTGCTTGCGCAGCGCACTAATACTGCTCTCTCCTGAACAGTTAAGAGAATGTCGACCTTGAACTGTCAGTTTTCCAGGATATGGACAAGCATCGTTTGCTCTATAAAAAGGAATAATGCCCTGGGCGAGCAGCCATCCTCTTTTGGGGTTACTATCGCGTTGTTTGGTCTTGTTCTCACTCTAATGGGCTCAGTCTGCTCCGTCCTTGCGCCCAGACGTGGCGACTTAGTTTGTGAGATCCCTGTTGCTTGAACGTATGCGTATATGCCATAATTCGAGTTAGGTTTGTTACTCGTCGGCATCATTTGTTGGTTTTTAACGCGACAGCGCAAAAAAGCTCGTCTCACCGGAATTCCGGCGTCACCGTCGTTGGTTATCAACGAAAAGTTACTTTATGTGTGACCAAAAATCGAGAATGATGCAAATAAAATAAATAAAAATACTGGGACAGAGTGGGGATCGAACCCGGGTCGTTTGCGTGGCAAGAAAATGCTCTACTGCACGGTCACGCGTTTTTTTTTTATTCTCTCTTACATTGTATTTAATACAAATGCGGTTTACGTATATACATAGCGTGCAACATGCAAAAGGCCGCTTCGACAAGTGTACAATCAACATTACAAAGCAAATACCAAACAACACAATGTCTAAAGGGGTATTTGAGCAGCACACTTCACGAACTTTGTATACCAGTCCGGCTGCATGAAACTGCAGTTGATCACAAAAATTTTAAGCTGCACAGTCAAGGTGCATCGCAAAGACACCATTGGTTCTGCATGCCTGTCTAACATGCGAGTTTTTTATAAACCATGCGTGCCCGTTCACAACAGCATGTCAACTAATATATCATTGCAATTTGGTTTGTGAATACAATGAAAATAACTTCTGCTTGAAAATGCAGTGAAAGTAACTGTGATGCCTTATCAAACGCTCGCGTCACGTATACTTCCTTCACAATGCAACATGAAATGTTGCAGCAATAATGTAAGGACTCGCTCTCTGGATTTCGTGCCGACCGGTTGTGCCCCCGCGATCTCCGACGGCAGCGCAGCTCTGGCCGACTAAGCTCGCCCTACGTCCTCTCCTGACGCCGACAAGAGCTCTCGCCGAGTGGTGCCCCGTCCTCGGACTCCTGCGACCGTGTCCATCTTTCCTATCTCCTCTCTACTTCTGTCGTTTTGTGTCGTTTGCTGTCCCTGCGCCTCGCTCTCTCCTTCCTCTTTCTCTGTGTATTTACATTTTAATTTTATCTTTTTAATCCCTCCTTAACCCCCACCCCTCGTGAGCTACTGTTGAGGTGTCCTCCCCCTGAGTTACGGGGCTCACTTTTCACTTCTTTTGATTTAAAATCGCTCACACTCACAATAATGCTTCGTACAAGCACCCATTTCCAGCGGGCGTCAGAACATGTGATTATCATAAAGACTTCGTGGTTTAAAGCCTGTCACCCGCTATGCAAAAGGCACACACGCTATTCCGCCTATTCTCTTAAGGTCACGTAGTGGGTGCAAGTTCGAAAAGGTTTCATGCACTAAGCGTTTTAAGCACGCATTATGAATAGGACATCGCTGTCGCGCACAACTCTTAAAGGCGGGGCTTTAAGGTCCTCCAATTTTTACAGCGGCCTCATTGACGTGCTCCGTATATGTATTATATATCCAATACGCGGTGTGGTTCAACATAAAAACGAACACAATGAATATAAGAATTAGACTTTCCGCGTAAGCCGATGTAGGAAGCGGAGTGAACAAACTACCTCCTGGCTTTACAACCGGGAAGAACGAATTCTCACGCCAATATACGTATTGCCTGGATGGCACGAAAACAGTGCGAGTTCCTGTCAAGTCTTTTGTAGGTTTATTGAACAGATTTCTCGAAACGCTACACAGATGCTGATTATTCGCTCCCAACCAATGACGCTCACGCCAACGCCGAAATTTCTGAGAAACAAACTTTTCAATGCTATCACGTTGAACGCTACAGACGGCCACGCGCACTCCTTAGCTTAAATTTTTTTAGGTTTCATTTGTTGTGTATTACACGAAAGCCCATCATTACGCGTTCATGCAGTTCAAATTCATGCGAGGTTCACAATGCCTGTCTCAGTGTTAAACACAGGCTTTTTGACATGTTCGATAAAAATGGTATTGCAGATTCCGTCGTCCACAGTGAAAGTATGTAAGCATCAGCAAAGAAAATACTCGGCCCACGTGCAAACAGAGCCCCAAGCTCAGTGCCCGAGTTCAGAATGCCTTCAACGTATTCCGGCTTGTCAGCTCCTTCCCACCACTTCCGTGCAGCTGACGTCATTCGTCAAAACTCGCCCCTACTGACGGAGCTCTTTCACGCGTTTTATTTGCAACGCAGTAAATTGGTGCGATCCCACTGTGGAGAAAATAAGAGCTTCAAAAGGGCACTTTCAGCCGGTTCGAGCTGCAGAAGTTTGAAAAATACTACAATTATGTTTTGTTTTTCTTTGCACACATTGGGCTCTATGCCGGATCCACCAAGAGGGTATAGTTTCGCAAGCGCGTGCTTTTTTAATAGTATAAGAATCAAACTGATCACAGACACAAAACGAAATAAGCACGCACAAGACATTTTAAAGTGGAAGTCATGGCACTCTACGGGATATAGAAATATCCTGATGATAATTACTTTTAAGATAAAAATTATTGAGTAGACAATGCTCACATTGCATAGTTCATGACTATGACTTCTTTTTTTTTCTGTTCTACAGGGAATTTTTTTTTGTCTGGCCATGGCAGATCAAGGAAAAAAAAGAAAGTCGCATGACGGGCTTCATGCGGGAGACGTGCACAACTTCAGTATACTTGGGGTAACGGTGGTCTGCTAGGGCTATATATGGCGTCTCGCGATAACTGGTGGGTGAAGTCTCTTCGAGAACAGTGTACGGCCCGATAAACCGTAGCTGAAATTTGTCGCACAAACTAGGTGCGCGAATAGGCGTCAAGAGAAGCACTTTGTCGCCAGGTCGAAAAGACACAGCACGATGGGATTCATCGTAAACTAGCTTTCTCTTTTGCTACCTGGCTTCAGTATTCATTCGAGCACGTAGGCGACACTGGGTGAGTCGTGAAACGTATCACTCGGAAGCGGATGTATATGAATTCGCATTGCAAGTAAAAAAAAACGTACAGAAAGAAAGTATAGGGCAGCGTCCGAAAACTATATAGGTAAAACGGTGAGTAGCCTACTGTCGCCTGAATGGCCGTATCATAGGCAAAAGTAACGATTGGTTGAATCGCGCCCCAGTTCTTGTGGTCTGGTTGAATACAGGCGGTGATCATGTAGGCAAGGGGGCGGTAAAACCGCTCAGTCAGGCTGTCAGTCTGTACATGATAACTAGAGCTGGTCATGTGAGTTGTGCCGGAGGCGCGAAAAAGTTCATTCAATAGTTGTGAGTGGAAAGTTTTTCCATGGTTGCTGAACAAAACACGCGGAGCACCATGGCCTAGTATACTGGCTTGACGAATGAAATCTGCGAGTTCAGAAGTTGAACCAGTAGTGACAGATGCCGTCTCAGCGATATATCTATCGGTGCTATTAAAGCCGGAATCGCTGCATTTTTCTCATCTTTTGCAGGTGAACACAGTGTTCCTGGTAAACATCATCCGCATTCTGCTCACCAAGCTCCAGTCAAACACCTCCATCGAGACCATGCAACTCAGGTGAGTGTTTCGTTTCTTGCCTAAGCGAGCCATTCGAATAGGACCCTGCACTGCACCGACCACAACGCAGAACCAACTGCTTCTGTTTACCATTCTTTCGTAGTCGACGCAGGAACCATTCCACAACACAATGTAAAAAGGAAAAGCACCTGCGCCTAATATCGTAACGGGAAGATCATGTTTACTAGTAAGAGACAGAATAAACTCAGTGACTGGCAGTGTGGCACCGCGCTCGTGTGTTATAGTCCGGTCGGCAGGAACGTGTGAAATAGTAGCGCAGAGTAAAATGGAGTAAAAATGGAGAGAACCCAGCAGTAAACAATGGAGAGAACCCAGCTGTGTCGTGTTGAGAGCAATTGTAGGCGAATGTAACAAACGGTAACGTATAATGTCCCAGTCACAGTGGTCAGCGGAGAAATTTTGAGAGCATTCCGGTAAGAGTGTGGTTGAGGCGCTCCGTTAGACCATTCGTTTGAGGACAGTAAGCAATAGAAAACTTGTGTTTAGTGGCGCAGAAGCGGAGCATGTCATTGTATAGAAAGTAGCTCGCTCGGTTGGTAAGGAGCTGCCGAAGAGCGCCGTGGTGTAGGATGATGTTGTCCAGAAGAAAGTCGGCAACATCAGTGGTACGACTGGTTGGTAAGGCCCATGCGAATATGCGTGCAGCTGAAAAAAGAATTCGTTGCTATTAAAGTCAAGTCATGTAAGTATAGTGCGATCTAAGGCTATCTTTTGAAATGTTATGCTGACACTCGTTAAATATGCCATGTAATATCAATAGCAGTCCAGGTGCGAGATCATACATTGGCTGTTTGATGAAAAGATTGGTTGAGGGATAGATTAATTCAAGGATTTATTTTAACGCGTTAACGTATAGGCCACAATCGGGCAAATAGGTCTTCCCAGTGAAAGCGGTGGTAACCCAAGGCAAAATTCAGGAAGCTTTGCATTTCTAATAACTCCAACATTTTCCTCAATGGTCAAATGTTTACACCATCTGTATTATCTGAACTTTGTTCATTACAGCTTGAGTGTTCTAACAATTTCATTAAAACAGGCCCCAGAGGTTCTTATCGTGTGTATTATCCAATCCCTTCCGCTTTTGTTTTATTTTATGCCATCCTTCTTTTGTGTGCGCGATTCATTCTAATCTAAACGCTGAATTTCAAAAAACAAGAACTTGATTCATTTTTTAACATGATGCACTGTGACGACCGCTCAGCAATACTCATCAGGAACGTTAGAGCTAAAGCTACACTCCTCCTGGTACAAATGCAAAAAAAAAGTCTGATTTCGTGAATGTGAACCCCTGGCTAATCTAAAGTCATTCTGGGCGTCTTTGAGCTGCGTCAGTGACACAGAAACCTATTTACACATATGGTGCAATGGTACTCGCTTATTATACTGTCCCTGCATATGCTATACAGGGACACTATCAAACTGTACAAACTATATATGCTATGCTGGATATGTTATGTATATACAGTTCAGCTGATGAGTTTGCATTTACGTTTATGCAGCGTATCGAAGCGCATCGATTCCGGGCTTCGGGGAAATGCCAGTCACACTGATGAAAAAAATGCCCCCACTTCCCCGAAGGAAATTGTGCGGAAATGCGAATGCATTTCTTGCGCCGAGAGAGGGTATACTATTACCGTCAGATGTTCGCCTTCACGGATTTCTGCCAGCGCCTTGAGGGGCGCCCAGCCAGCGAATGGTTGAGAGTGAAGAGCGAGCAGACGAGAGAGTGAGGTTCCAGCGTTCTCGGCTCGTTGGGGTTTCACAGCGGCGTCTCGAGGACACATTTTCTGACGTTATTGAGAGGCGCCCAGCCAGCGAACGGGAAAGTGGGACACAGGTAGGAAAGAGAGCGAACGGCGAGAGAAGCAGCGGTGAAGCACAGCGCCTACCCTCTCATACTCTCTCTCGCACCACATGTTCCGGTTGCTAGGGGCGAGGATAAGCACGTGCGCCCGCAGCTGTTGCAATGGGAGAGGGAGTGAGAGCGGAGATATAACACCCGCCGGTGCACGGACCCTACTGCAGACAACGCTGGATGCCTGACATAGCCCGACTAAGAAATGCATTTGCATTTAAAATTGCTTTCTCATGCGTGTCCGCAAGCTGGATCAAAGTGCAGCTGCGCGTGAGACATACTGAAGCTCAACGTCGGAGGCTTGCCGACAGGAGGCCATAGTTCGGGAGCGCAAAGCGGAAACACATCGCCCCTGAGGCAACTCGTCTTACTTTGTCAAGTATTCCAGTTCAAAAGAGTAGTTAGCTGGGCCTTCTCGTACGGAACCATGGTATTAAGCCGCGCGAAAAACTAGACACACGCAGGAAGGTATTCCAGTTCATTGGTATAGAATTCATTGCTTCACCATGCCGGTGACACATCGTATTTTTCAAACAATAGCTTGCATGAAGCTTCGTAGAGCTTTCATGATTAGTTTTATACAAGAATGTTCGTGACAGACCCGCTAGGCCTCGATTCTTCGCGCCAATGACTTGCAGCGTAGAACGCGATCGAAAGTGAAACTGGAGGACTCACGTAAGTACAAATGAAGAAACAAGAGACAGCGTCACTTCCGCACGTGTGCTCTATTCGCCACTCTTGCAACAAAACATGCGGGTGATTAACGACGTATACGATGAGCTGCCACTTGAAGGGGCCCATAAAAACAATACGTAAGAATGCAATGTGCCTGTGAGAACCACACAGCACAAGCTGTGTGCTTCTAGTTGATAGTTTCCATGATCTAAATAATGCGTGCTTAAGAATCAGTACAGAATAACTGAAACAAAAAAGAGAGCGCGATCAAGTCTACTCCTGTCACAGACACCTGTTTCCAGCCGAACGTCTGGAAAACATCCCATTAGCAGATCTCTAGCAGCGTTTCTCCGAGTTGCAGCTTTTATACGTAGTAAGGAAGCCCTTCACTTGCACAGCAAGACTGTGGTGGCGACGTGCTCGAGTGAATAAGTGGGAGCTTTGTATGTTTAGATGTTTACCCTTATGTTTACGCATTCAAGTATATACGCACCGAGTTTTCAAGTGAGCTCATTGGACGAGCATTGGAACGACAGAATGTATTACTTGTTGCAATTCAGGGCAAAGCATTAGGCTTTTAACTTTGTATGAAGATCTCACTAGATTGGTTCCTGTATTGACGGCTTTTAGTGGAGTAGGGGATAATGGGAAGATTAAAGTTAGGAAAGTCTATAGTTAGATCAAGACCTGTAAAACCACGCTCTTTCAAAATGTGGTTAGTTATCTGCAACTTCAGACTACAATACTATATGTCACTAGTATGCGGGTATGTGTTTCAGGTGATTGGTACCCAGTATCTACCCAGGGACTACAAGAACACACGTGGGCAATTTTGCTGAGTGATGAAATTTTTCAGGGGCGAGCTCCTTATGGCATAGCTTGTGCATCCCCGAAGTGCGTAACCTGCGGCCCATACCCACATACCAGTGGCACATACCCGCCCTCAAGCACATATCTGCATGCATGTCCACATGCTACGAAAAACGTTTCACAGTGTCGTTATCACGCTCTCGGTGTTAAAGCGCTGACAGCAGAAATGTGCTGTTAAAGCGCTGACAGCAGAAATACTCTCGCTTAGTCCTTGTATCGTGCGCTGGATTGCGGTACTTGTATATGATGCATATATATTAGAAAGAAGCGAGATGGCGGTACTTGAAGTGTCCACTAGATGGATGAACAGATATACAGACAGACAGATATACAGATGCACGGGCGCAAGGACGAACGCACGGACGGAAGCTTGGATGGATTGATGGATGGTTTGCCCCACTCATCATCATTAATTCCGTGGTTATGCTGTAATTGTTTTTAAAAAGTCATAACCATTAAGGTTTATTAGTCTGCAATATGAAGCACTTCTATTTAGGCATCTGTGAGCCTTATAACGTGAGTCGTCTGTCTTGTTCATTTTTCACAATTAAAAATTTTATTGAAGTATGGCTTGTGCGAACACTCCTAACTGTAAGTGTCGCTCCCTGAAAAAAAAATTATTGTAGGGACAAAAAAAAGTATTCGTCAGTGCACTGAACTAAAACAAATTAGATCTGATGTATAATGAAGGCATGGTAATTAAATAACCAATTAAGTATGCACTCGCACTCGGGGCACATTCGTATACCAGGCATTCAATTCCAAATCCATTTTTTTTTTCGTAGAAGCTTCATTGCCTTCTCAGACTTCTGCAGACAGGATCCTATCTCAGCCCGGCTTCATTGCATAAATTTTATCCCGACATTTATCCCGATAACTCCTGCAAGCACTGCAACAAATTCGCCAGCCTAGACCCTATTCTCGGGCGTTTGCCCTCGTTACGAGGCACGGTCCAGACCAATGAAGGCGATTGGCTATCCGCTATCAAAAGCCCCGTGTTGGGGATCCACTGTGGGCTGTGCAGAGGGCCCACGATGCGGTGGTCAGACTTGGCCTGACTTTCCCAACGTGTGAATGGCTCGCTGGGCTTTGAGTCATGTACCTCTGGACTTACAATAGTTTCTCATTCATCCATCCATAGCAGCTTCGTGAATTATGATCGCTCACTCATAGTTAGCATTTGGCTTCTGCCGTTGTTGCAGTGATGTGTTATTTTTCGTTGTATTTAATTATTAGTAAACTTTCCTCGGATGTATGCACTTATGGTAAGAGTGCGAGCGGTATCACTTTTCGAAATGTCATATGAGCATCACTAGGTTAATTACCTACTTCGGTTTTTTTCCCACTCACCTTTTTTACTAACCACGACATTGTAATCTGTTTCTCAGACGATGTTTTGCACCTTGCTCTCGCTATTTCAGACTGTGTTGTTTCTGACAATATAACCCCTCGCTTGAAAGCAGCAGCCATAACTTTATTTTCAATGCGGCAAAGTTACCGAGACAAAAATATTAGGTAGAGCTGTTTGATTCGTACGTATGGGGCTAATAAACTAATTGCGGAAGGGAAGGTGACTTGCGTTGAAACCTCCTCAAAACTGTGGAAGGATGGGGGGAGGAGACACTGGCATACACACAGTACTCATTCAATGAGTGAATTTTGTTGCCTCCTTAATTCTTGTTCACCCGTATGCGCTTCACTACAACGAGTCTGTATACGGCCAGCAGGAAACGAAGTGTTGCATCGCGTGTATACGAAGAAACTTCACCGAAACCGCCATACTAGCATACGATACCTCGAAGGTTGTTCACGCTTGCACCAGTGTCCCTTCAAGTTTTGACAGCATATAGAGCTATAGACTATCATACTCGTTGCAACATGAATCACAACCCGGTAAAATATTTTCGGTGTCTGTATTATCCTTAAGCTAACTACACCAAACGAAAAGTTTTGAAACGAGCATCACCTAATTGTACGAGTGCTCAGGTTGTGAATTTTGTATGGGTTTCTCTTTCACTCTCTCTTTCCTTTCTTTTTTTCTTTTTGCGTAGGTAGGAGCATAACACAAGCAAGCTTTCAAACAACATGACAGCAACCAGTGTAAGCATTTCACGTAGCTTGTTCGAGAAGGAGGAGAAAGGAATGGCAGAAGCTTGTGGAGGAGGTAAATTTTGGGGGGTATATGAGAGGCCTATACACTACATATCAGAGGCTTAAAGCAAGAGAATTAATCAAAAGTGCAAACGTTAACACTGGTGGGCCGAAGCTATTAGGTACTAATTGCTGCTGCCATCGATTCATTCCTATATACAATTTCGCACGTGTCTGCAACATCTGTTTTCAAACTGATGCTTACTATTATGTTTCTCTTGTTTTATTCTTTTATTTGTTCGGGTTTTTTTGTTTTTGGGTTCAGTACTACTATCTTGTTGATGGTAATGCTGTCTCTAATGCAGCCTATACATTCCTGTCTTTTTTTTCATATATATGAACAAACAAAATACCTTTCGCTTCTCGTGGTTTTCACATTCATGCAGATCAGCTGAACAACGTTGAGATACCTTTTCCCGCACATTATTTTGTTTTGTATGGCGTGAAAAAAAATGTCTGTCATCCTAACTTCTACCGAGACGTAGGTGTAGCGGCAAGCGTTTCTTTCGCATCAATGTAGATATATTTCTTTGCAGCGTGGGTATCGAATCACACGATTATTTTACGGAGTCCAGAGAAATCGGAGTTGAGATTTTGCTGCATTGATGTGGTCTTAAAGATATTGACTGGGGCAGCATCAGTTTCCAGTTCTCTGTAGCGATTTACAGCAGAAGCGTCGTTTATCCTGAAATTTGTTGAGTGTCGTCTTCGCCGACCACTGAGGCAAATTCATGCGATGCCAGACCATAAGTTCTTGCAGAGTTTTATTTTCAAAAGCTCGTTGTCTGAACTATAGAGAACATCACCAAGGCATCGTGTTTGTGTGCTGTACTGCCGGACGTAGAACAGAAGATATGCGACCGCTCCTTCATCACCGCAGTGTGCTAAGGCAGTGGTGTCACCCACACCTATGCGCAGTGCATATGCAGGGGTAAACTCGGCGACCAACCATCACATATACAGAACGGTAGCGTAAACGAGGTGGTGTCTTGGTGTATGTCGGAGGCTGAACGTTGGATCAAAGGAAATGAAAGCGTTAATGCGTGAAATATGGCTTGTTTCAGATTGATGCGGTGGATTGGAAAGCAATCATGTCGACTATGTCATCTTCCAGAAATAACGTTGCACAATATGGCTGACTTTACGTCAAACGACTCTAATTAGAACGCTGTTGTGTTTCCGTCTGTGACTGACTTTCCTTTCATATCCTCTTATTTGACATTCATTTCTCTCTACTCTAATGCTAATCTCCTATTTCCCCACCCCAGTGCAACATAGCGGGTAATAGCATTTGGTTAACCAGCCTGTCTTCATCTATGCGCAGGCTGTGAGTAGATTGTTAGTGCATCCGCTTATACTGCAGGAAGGTGTCCAAGGCTACAGCCCTGCTGTTCCCTCTCTTGGGCATCACGCACCTTTTCTTCTGCATCAACCCTCGGGATGATGCCCATTTTGAAAGCGCCTACGTCATCTGCAACGCCCTGCTCCAATCGTCCCAGGTAACATTCTTCGCCCTCATTCATTCACTCCCCACTCACTCTCGGTCGATTCTTTCTCGATTATACGGCGATGCAACTTGGTTAGTTGTCAAGGTCGAGGATGTTCGCCAGACAGTTGCGTGCGAATACTGTATATGTCCTGACTATTGAGAGCTTCACTTTCGTTTCTCAAGACTACTTTAACTTCACCTCATTTCTTCGTAACAATCGCTGCTATTAGCACTCCTACCAAATGCGATGACGACACGGGGGGAGTTTTCTCATAGCATTTTGAAATTAACGTGAACCATTTGTTTTTGGGCCCATATTCACCTTAAATTTAGCAAGATAATGCGATGGTGAGCTGCGGAGCTATTTAGCTTAATTACGTTGCGTGCCATGCATACGTGTCATGTTTGCTTAGAAGCGTACTTACGCGAAAACTGCACGAGAAATGAAGTTATCACCAGAAACTCTGAGCCATGCGTTAAGTTAATAAAGAGAAAATTTAAACAAGAACGCTCTTTAAAGGGAAACGTCCGATTACATAACATGCCCGTGTCGAATCACTTTATCATAAAGTTTTACTTCTGGCTTTCCTGCATGACCTCTTAGATGTCCTAATCTTGCGCTAAAGGATTACCAATTGTTACGGTACCCGTTTTTCTTTAGCGCGACCTAAAGCTTACTGTTCAGTGCACGTCTAATCACCAAATGTTAACGCGAAAAACGCCATTAGGCATTTAAAATGAAAAATGTTCGACCTGCAGTGACCACGAAGTCGTACACGCGCTGCAAGCAGTGCGATGTGAATGCAATAATGACTTGTGTTTGTGCTCGCGCATGCGCCGTGGCAGGACGTGCTTCCTTATTTGCCACAAGGGCCGCACGAGGGCAGTTTCTTATTTACTTATATCTTTTATTCGGTTTTCGGACACAAAGACTGTCTGGAATGCTCAGTGCAAGCTGCGCCTCGTTGTTCTAGAAGGTTCACGATTATAGGAGATAGTCTGTTAAGATCACGCCCACTTCGCGGACATTACATATTATTTTGGAACCTACGCTGCTACTAGCGATAACGCTATAATGTTCGACGCCACGCGTACAAATGCCGACGCGCTTCACCGATTGTCAATTGATCGACGGCCGACGCTCTGCTCGCCGCTATCAGTGACCGTTTCTTGCTGTAATCTGACTTTCTTTTTACGTGACCCGAAGTTCAGCCCAAATAAGCACTTTAATATTCGACTTGTAGTCTGCTCCCCTTGTCCACGTCACGATCCCGTGGCAATATAAATCATACTTGAAATGCGATGATTAAAACTGCCTAATTCATTATCTTTTCATTTACACCAGGGTCTAATCACACGTTTTGACCTGCAGTTGTGATTCCCTTCAACAACCTCATATGTCTATAGATCCCAAGAGATGGAAAAGGTGCAATAGGGGAGACGGAAATTAAAGGGGGCCAATAGGGTTAAGTAGTCTGAAGGTACAACATAATAGCAACGAGCAAAAGAGCGGGTTGATAGGCTGAACAGGGAAGAGGTCTTTGCCTGCTGTGGGCGTAGTCAGGAGGAGGAAGATGATGACGATGATGATGATGACGATGATGATGATCATACGCCTAGCACAGTAAGTTAAGCGAGGTCTAGATGCGCCGCATTAACACCGTTTTAACTGCATTGACTTCAGCTACACGCATGGCACGTGAATCCTTCCTTCAGAAGTAATCAAATGACATTCCACACTCCTGGTGCTCTTTTTAGCCCCTGCAGAAGGTAATTGCACGCACGCACGTTACACACATACACACGCTCAAAAGCCATCTGGATGGCTGAAAGCTCGCCACGCGAATATTCGAAGGAAGCTTTAGAAAACGTGACGAAGCATGGAGTCCAGTCGGGTAAACAAGCTTCTTCCGGCCTTTTAGGGCCATCATGCTGGACCCCTGTAAAAGCTGAGCAAACAGCTCGTGAATAGCGTAATTTGTTTCATAGGTGTAGGCATTAGCCGTCGCACAAGGGATATTCACCAGAAAAGCGCATCGTCCCGGCTTCAGATGAATCGGCAAAACGTAGCAGTCTCACCTGAATTACTAAGCAGGCAGTGGCCTTAAAGCTCGATTCCTGCCACCATTAAACCCCAGCTTCATGTCTTTGGGGCACAGAAGTTCCCTCTCTCTTTTTTGTGTGTGTATCTTGGAAACAAAAAAGTGGCGCCGTATCTGCACGTTACACAGCAAATATCGTCTTGCGTGTGGAGAAATAGTCTTGTGTGTGGAGAGATTGAGCAAAACGTTTATTTGATGTTCTGCGCAAGAAAATCGTTGAATAGTATTCTGGAGGCGCTGCGTTAGAGTGCCTCGAGCGTGCAGCGGAGGCGAACGAGCGCATCAAGTCACGTCAGACATGAGACATGAGCGCTATCTGACAGTTATCTTGGAAAACGAAGCGTGCGACTCTAAGACGGGTGCGCCCGTCTCAGAGGTGGTAAGGTGTAGAACACAAGGCGACGGGTAGGTGCCACCACCGTGTCGTCTTAGCAAAGCGTTGGAAACACTTACCTTTTCGTGCAAGCGTTGCCTGGTGAGTGCAACGTGATAAACGCTATGGTCTTTATAATTACTTATGTATGTTTTTTTCTAGTAAGAGGCAGATATACAGAATATTCAAGCATTGTTATGGTGCCTCATATATGCACAATAATTGCTTTTTAATTGACAATCAAACAAGTATGAACGCTGAATCTTGAGCAATATTGGTGGGTTCTGCGGATGGGTTTGACCATTCGGAGTATCGTTTGGCCACTTTGGTACCGTTTAAAGTACCGCTAGAAGCAGACAAACAGACAAACGTACAGACATACAGACCAAAAGCCTTGCGTCGGAGGTCCCCAAGAAAGGCTATCGTCTTTTAAAAAAGAATAAACGTGTGGTTCCAGGCACCTCAAAACAGCTTAGAGAATCCCATTCGACCCTGTATGGTTCCATTAGAGTTGCGCTTCCTTGTTACAGGAAGTTTAGTTCGGACGTGAGAGAGTGGGTACGCATCCAACGCTCCTGCACGCTCGATCCGTCGGGATATGTCAATTAAATTTAAGCTATAAATACCTGAAATTTCGTGCAAAACTTGCGATTCAAAACACCACCAAGCCAGCGCCTAATTCGCAGCACTGTCACAGCGAAAGCTAGAAGAGCGGTCTTTCAGAGCGTTCTTTTAACACTCTTTGGGTAGCTGCTACAAACAAGCACACTTGCTGGGTACCCACTACGCCATTAACCGTGTATTAAGCAGGAATTTACTACGCCATCTTTCGCCATTCTTCGTGGTACCCGCTGCACACTCTCAAGAAACAAGTGCAAAATCGTTGTGCTGTGGCTGACGACGATAAACAACTACGCCAGAAGCTTTTGTAATCACCACAATCCCTCACGGCTGGTATGCGCCACCGCTCATACGTGAACTTTTTTAGAGGGTTGGATCATTCGATGACCCACTCGTTGCGCAATTCGCATTATGTGGCATGTGCATCTGGTTGTTCCTTTGCTGTTTTAAAACGCTTTATTACTCATAATAATGCGATTCTTTTCCCGACGTCAAGTCTGCCTATAGGGTCAATTTGGCTCAGTGGCAACGGGGCTCAGTGGTAGAGTACTGGGCTGGCACGCAGTGGAACCGGGTTCGAATCCCATTGTGTCCTAAGTAATGTTGATTTTCTTGCTTCGTGCGAGTGTGGTTACGGACACCGGCGGCGGCGGACGGCGCGCACGTGACCCGTGTTGTGATCTCATATTTCGCTGTTAAAATGAGAGTGTCATTAATTTTCAAGGACTACAACTGCCATAATGCCAATAATAAGGAAGTGAGTTAGCGAGTTCCTTCTAATTTATTACTTTAATGTCTCTTTTACTCCGGCCAAGTCTTTCTGCTTCCAGGTGGGAAGCAGTTCATGTGCGATAAAGGCAGGAAGTAACCATCATTGCATTTTTATTGTCTAAAAATTGCACGCCCTGCATTCGGATATTTGCTCTTTTAGATGATTTCCCTCTTTCATTTATTGTCAGGCCGAACTAAATATAAGGCGCAATCGCGCTTACAAATTCTTTTTTTCTTGATTTTCTTCACTATGTCACGACCGTGGCATGTTCAGACCACTCGATCCGCAGCACGAGTTGTTTCTCATTAAGTCCCATAAGCGACAGCTCAGACCAGGCATCTGTGGCCACATAATCTGCCCTTCCTCGCCGCACAACACATGTGCAATGTTCCTTTCTGCCACCCTGTTCTGTAATGAAACCGCGAAGGCCCGTAATAATGTGTATCAATTTCCCTTCATTAGGAATCAGCCGGAGCACACCAGATAACATGGGTTACTGAACAAAAGTTTTTAACGTGCGCTAAATACGCATACCACACGAGCTACACACAGACACACACACACACACACACACGCGCGCGAACGAACGAATGAACGAATGAACGCACGCACTATGTCACACAGAACAGAATCGCAGTTTGGGGATGAAAGCCGATTTACACACACACAACACACACACGCGCATGCACACACGTACACACACACACACACACACACACACACACACACAATGTCGCGCACAGAAAAGAATGGCAGTTTTGGGGTGAAAGCCGATTGCCGCCGCTCATGCGGGTCAGATGAAGATGATGTGAAACGGCAACCTCGACTCGGAACGAGATTGGCTCCCGCGGCTGCGGTCACATCTGTTCACATACCCTTTGTTTACCACGCGGGATCTGGATTTGGTGCACATAGATTACGAAGCGAATCGAGAATGCGGGAGACGCATGATGCGGCCGGCTCATCCGCATCAAAGCCGCATGCGATCGCATTCACGTTCGCAGCTGGGGTGCGCATTGCTTATGCAAATAGTCCCGCTGGTTACGAAACGAGATCTGTGTAAAGCTATGCGCCACGTGAGTTCATCGTCCTGAGCACACAATACATGCGACCGTTCGCACGTAAACCCACGCGTTGTCTATACGCGTCGCGTTTCGCTGACGGGTTGAAATTAATTTTTCGGTGGTTTGCGAATGTAGAAACGGTTGATAAATGCATTTATTTTTTCGCATCATTACATACGTGTGGCGTGTCCCCGTGCCGTTAACATACGTACTTGCCGGACTCACAAAATTTATTCTCCTCTTATGAATAATGTTGACCGTAAAGTAATGATGTTTATTAGCCGGGTTACATCTAATGACACGTCACACATCCCAGATGGCTAACGATAGCGTTTTCTGATTCTTTATAGCGTGAAAACTTTCTGCAGATGCAGGCAGAACAGTGTCGATATTGAACAAACACCAATTACGCTCTTGCCAATCGATTTGTCTTCTAGTTTAGATTGACAAACGTTTTAAACTGGTTTGTCGACGTGCTCGCCGAAAACTGTTGACTCACGTAAGACAAATAAGATGACGTGACTCAAGCTCATGAGATTGTCTAGAAACTCGGGCTTGCTGCAGTTAACAAAGTTGCCGCAATATGTTGACAAACTCAACGATCAAACCCTGGTCGCGTAGAGTGCCCGTGAACAGGCCGCCAAGCTCCGCTTGGTGGTCCCTATAAGTGGTAGTATCCGGGTAGCGCGGGATCTCCCTAGCGTCTTTTCTGAACCAAAATAAAGTCATCAAACGTTGACGCCTTCAAAAAAATCCATCTTGCCATCCATCATCTTACACTGACGCCGTTGTATAACCATAGGTGGATTAACTGGCTAATATGTTGTGCGCAAGTGAGCCAGCATTGGCGCACAAGAATCGGCTATTATTGTCACACCTAGCTTACAATCTCAGCACTTGAGAGAGAGAGAGATATATATATATAAAGATGAAAGGAAAGGCAGGAAGGGTAACCAGACGCACATCCAGTTTGCTACTCTGCACTGGGGAAGGGTGAAGGGAAGAAAAGAGTTTGTGGAGAGATGAGAAGGTACACACAATCACGAGCACACTCGGGGGAGCACACACAGTCTACAGGCGGTCGCTCAGGTTTGTTGACATTAAGTAAAGTAGGAGTGCTTTAGTCGCTTTCTGCGCAACTGAGGCAGATGCCCAAGGTCCTAGAATCTTCTGCACACAAAATGGTGTGGAATCAAGTTGATTCAAAACCATCCGGAGCTGGCATCGCTGTGTGTCGTAGCAAGCGCAGCTGCACAGGACGTGTTCAATGGTCTCTTCAGCTCCGCAGTAGTCGCATGCAGAAGTGTCTGCCATACCAATGCGAAAGGAGTACACTTTTGTGAATGCAACACCCAACCAAAGGCGGCATAACAGTGTCGCATCGGAGCGGGAAAGTTGTGGTGGTAGCTTTATCTTAAGCGAAGGATCCAGTTCATAAAATTGACGCCTTTGGAAGCTGGTAGACGACCAGAACGTGCGTGTAAGATCTCGAGCCAGCAGGTAAAGTTGTCTTGCTGCATCATTCTTTGATAGAGGAATCGGGACCACACGGGTTCCTTCATGGGCTGAGCGGGCTGCATCACTTGAAACAGCACTTGAAAACAACAGCAAACACATGTAGGTGCCCAAACTCTCATTAAGTATTAGTCATCAATTAAGGTTCGCTGCTGTACATTTGCAAGACTGTTCTCCTATAGGGCAATCAGTGGCCGTATTTCGCAATGTCACCTCATTTCTTGTGTTGGGGTGTGTGATGGGAAGAAAGGGGTTGTTTGCCATAGACAGGCGCAATGGCATGATCCCAAATATACATAGGGTTAGCCATTAAACGGTAGCAATCATTAAAAGCAAGTGAATATGTATAAAATAATCAAGCAATAGTACGGCCGCTGGTGTTTAGGCACTTCACGCTGAGCACTTGCACAACCGAGCACTTGAGAGAGAGAGAGAGAGATAAAGATGAAAGGAAAGGCAGGAAGGGTAACCAGACGCCCATCCGGTTTGCTACTCTGCACTGGGGAAGGGATGAAGGGAAGAAAAGAGTTTGTGGAGAGATGAGAAGGTACACACAATCACGAGCACACTCGGGGGAGCACACGCAGTCTACAGGCGGTCGCTCAGGTTTGTTGACTTTAAGTAAAGACCTAACGCTTTCGCTACATTGAAGCACATCTTGATAAAGTCTTTCTTTATTGCCAAGAGAATGTTTAGGACTGCATACAACTGCTGCGGAGGTATTGAAGATAGATTGCGGATGACCTTAACGTACTTCATAGCTAGGCTAAAACGTAACAATAACATTATTATTATTATTATTATTATTATTATTATTATTATTATTATTATTATTATTATTATTATTATTATTATTATTATTATTATTATTATTATTATTATTATTATTATTATTATTATTATTATTATTTCGAAAAGCACGAAAACAGGTTGCTTACTTCACTGACAACTTCTAAAACTTGTGATCGTTAACGGTGTATTTATAAGCGCTTACGCTATTGCAGCATCGTTTTATTTGCAGCTGCGTTACCAGAGTTCAGCACGGGTTTGATTATCGCAAGCTCGAACCATTACTAAGAGGACAATAAGATCGAGAAATTGTAGTCAATGTGCGCGCTATTATTATTAAAATTTTCTTAGGCTTTTACCAAACACCACCATATCAATATGAGCCACGCCGTAGAGAATGGCTCCGGTAATTTTGACCCCCTGGTGTTCTTGACCATTCAGCTATTAATCTATAGCTGCGGGTGCCTCTAGCATTCTCTACCCCCTTGAAAATACCACCGCTGCGATCAAACTCGCGTCCTTCGAGTCAGCAGCCAAGCACTGCAGCCACTGGCGTCACCACTGCTGCCGAAAGCGCGTTTTATTGCTAAGGCTTTCAGCACGAAAGTGCTTTATGCCGGGGTTTACCACGGCTCCGATGACGTACTTTCGTCACGGAAGTGGCGTTAAAAATTATATACTAAAAGATTGTACAGCCGTGGCCACGTCTATGTGGATCGCTCGAGAGGCCGGTTTTCGCTCTGCAGGCCGTAACCTTGAGGCAGTTTCGGGCTCTGAAGTGGTGTATCAGGAGCATGCACGGCCCAGTTGTCAGGCTGACCACGTCACAGTCTGATACTGCCCCAAGGTTTCGCCCCGCAGAGCAAAAACCAGCTGTTCGCGTGCTCTACACAGACGTGGCCGCGGCTGTACAAATAAAATCCCGAAGGCAAGCGTCTGCCGCGCGCAATCGGACCAGCAACCTCTCGATTCTCAGCGCGCGGCGCTAACCACTACGCCACAGGGTGGTCGTTGTGTGGGATGCCAACGGCAAGCGATTTATATACGTCCTACACCGTTTGGTTGTCCTCGGAGCTTCGAAGCTTTAGCGCGTTTCGTTATCAGTGGCGAGATGGCGCGACAGGCTCACGTTGGGCGCGCTCTAAAGGTCGTCGCCTCCACGAAGCGCCGCCTCCGCGGAGCGTGTCCTCTCCTGCGTGCATGCTTATCAGACTCGTATTTTGGGAAAGGACGAAGGTCACTTCGCACGCTGCCACGGCCATGTTTACGAAGTGAGCGTGCTGCTGACAAATGACGCAGGAAAAAATGTAAGATTTCTTGGCGCATGTCCTGTGCATACTTGCGCACTCGTTTCGTGCGTCTTTCTGTTTCATCAGCGCGCTTCAAGTGTCGAGCTGTGACAGTTGTTAGCCCGCGCTCGTCCTGTGTACGCTGATTTCGTGCCTGCTTTCTGCTCGAGGTGAGCGCTGCAAGTTTCGATATACTTGCCATTCCTAATGTGACTTCACAAGCTGCAGCTGGAACAATGCACACTACCGTAAAGACACGTTTCACTTTCGTATTATGCCGATTCCTATATATAACGGGATTAGCCGTGGTTTTTTCTTACTTTGTTGTTTTTGATACAGTGAAGTTATTTAGGTTGACCCTGTGCTTTAGGCCTTGTTGACGTGGTCACGCTAAAATAAATATTGGTCACATGATCACAATGGAGAGGGCGTTGATGAAAGAAGCACAGGAAAGGGGGTCACGTGATTAATATTATGTGTGGGCTAAACGGGTGCGGGGAGGGGGGTTCATTTGACGAAGCTTACGTAGAGCTGAATTAAAGTAAGTGCAACGAAAGAGCGATCGAGTTCATCGTGAATGATGAAGGATGGCATGAGCAGCGTGAGGTAAGGCAGACTCAACCAATCAAGATTTAGCTTCTGGTATGGGAGAAGTGCCTTAAACGTATTTGGGACAACATCGAAGAAGATAGTGGAAGGGAATGAAACGTTCAACAGCGTCGATTTCCGGTGGCTTGCACTGCGTGGAACTAGCTAGACTGTGGTGTAGCTGTGGCTATAGGCACCCGGCAATGCAGTTTACGATATCTGATGGTAGCGCTAAAACACACAGCCTAGCGAGTAGGCGCAGCAAAACCAAGTCTTCCAACGGAAAGCCTAGCGAGTAGACGCAACAAAACTAGACTTGGCCACGCATATTATTTTCTTTTTTAGTTGTGAGCAAGGGGTCACAGCTGATTATGTCAGCGCCCAGGAAGCCTTCTTTGAAAACGCGTAAAAAAGGGCATTGACACTTCAGCTTCTCAATGTGTTCAGCGAGAGTTTCATTTTCTTGGTATCCCTGGTGGTTGGTACCAACATGCTGAGGTGGCCCAAAAAGCTTCGTTGTGCCTTCTGGTCCACTGTCAGGTGCCTATAGTCTGTGGTAGCCTTGACAACGATAAATGCTTAAAAGGTAAAACTTGAAAGGCAGTCATCAAATGTATATATGTTGAATTTTGCGATTATTTTTTACATTGTCTGCAGTAGCGTCGCATAGCAACATAAAAAAGCTTTTGGCTGTAGTTCCCGCGGGTAGCGTAGAAACTGTGGCACTGTGGCCACATTGTTACCAAACACCAAGGTATACTCTATTCATGCGTGTTTCAGGGAACTTTCAACAGGCGCCGCTGGCTCGGCTGTTGACGGCTAGGTGGCACGCCACGTTGAGAGTGCCCATTGACGCCGTTATAGCCGTACGCTTTCAAGCGGCACACCGATCTTACTAAGGATCGCTTTATACTTGCAAAGTATCGATTGGGAAGAGAACTTCTCAATGCGTTATCTTGCCTTTACCGCGGAATATACTGCACGTAAGTTTCTTTTCTCTGCCAAATTGATGGATTGCTTCCACGTTGCACGTGATAGCGGGTCGCTATCGCTACTATAGGTATGCGTCATGGAGACGGGAATATTATATATGCCAAAAAAGTATTCTATTGCACGAAGTGCTTTCAAGATCATTTGCGTGGGATGCAATGCCGGAAGTGTCCCTGAAGGCGCCGTTTCATCTTGAAAGGTGACACGAAAGGAAGCCCATTTCTGGAAATAAGTTTAAAGGTATTCAGTGCAGGAAAAAAGGTTAAACGGCACCGCGCTTCAGCAACTCCTTCGGCTCGAATATACTTCAACTCGAAAAGGAACAAAGATAAGACGAGAGCTTTCTCTATGGTTAATAATATTTCCTGTAATCACATGGGTATTTTTTATTTTTATTTTTTTAGCCCAACCTTGTCGATACGATTGCTTCTCAGCGGCCGTTTTCATTATACAATCGCGTCCTTGAAACAACTCAGTCGTTAAAAGCTCTTTTTTTTTTTAGTCCTTCACGAGTATTGGCTGGAGCTCATCTTGTTTACGGGGATGTTCTGTCTCAGCTGTTTTAACGCTCTTATGCAGTGAAGCAGTATCCCCACACTTTTTACGGATTTTTTTCATCGCCATCGTAACAATATTTGTGCGTAACTCGGTGCATGAAAGACAGAGTTGCAATTTCGCTAATACGGATACACGCTATAGTTCACTTTGGTTTGATGTTTCCCGTTAAACAAGCCATGAACAAGAAGTGTGGCACATCTACAAGAACATATATTGCCGCATTGTCAGACACAAAATGAATGAGAAAAAAGAGTGAGGTGGCTGTTTCTATATTCATTTATATTGCCTGCAGTAGGACTACCTCATGTATGATAATGATTGCTTCAAAAAGTTTATCTAGTAATATAAGCTTCCCGAGCACGTTTTCATTCTAACCTAATCTGTGAAACAGCGATTAGCAAGGAGAGATTGACGTTAACTTTATCGGCTACTCGATTTCCCCACAGTGTTCTCTTCAGTTCTCTATACGTTCACCCGTACATGTCCTTAAAAAAAGTGGCTGCTCATTACGTCGTCTTTAGAAATAAACGTGACTGCGCAAAACTTTTTAACAATTGAAAGTACGTGAAAACGCCAGTAGGAAAAAACTAATTTGATGGTCTGGGGCATTAAACGCCATTTTAAGCCTCCTTTAATCGCTTGCAAACTAGGTTTAATGTTATAGAAATATGATTGATATGTGGGGTTTAACGTCCCAAAACCACCATACGATTATGAGAGACGCCGTAGTGGAGGGCTCCGGAAATTTCGACCACCTGGGGTTCTTTAACGTGCGCCCAAATCAGAGCACACGGGCCTACAACATTTCCGCCTCCATCGGAAATGCAGCCGCCGCAGCCGGGATTTGAACCCGCGACCTGCGGGTCAGCAGCCGAGTACCTTAGCCACTAGACCGCCGCGGCGGGGCTAATGTTGTAGAAATAAAAAGCGTGGTGTCCGTTAGATAGTGTATTAGAGGCAACCATTGCAGCAGTTTCCGAGCTGATGAAGCACCATGTTTCGTCTGCCCTTCCATGAAGCTTGCAGCATAATACTAGTTTGGGTATACAGATCAAGGGGGAAAGTAGTCCGTAATTCATTAGTGCCCCATACTAAAACTAACATATTTCTTCAGTTTTTTTCTTTGTTTTCGTATAAATTTGATAACACGTAGGTATGATCTATAGTAAACGTCAGATATAATCATTCAACGGAAGCGTACTTGATACACTTCGTCGGCCTTTATTGTGACTTGCATCGGAGACTCCGGTAATAACTTGAAATTGCGGATTTTTTTAAGGAGCAGTTACATGTGAAATAACCTGTACAGATTAACGATGAGCGTTTCTGCACTGTCATATGAAGTGTGACAAATAATATTAGGGCAACCAATTCGTAACGATGCGTTTTCCGATGGTGATGCCCCTTCGCGCTTTTGTGCTTCGTCAGCGACGGTCGGCACACACTGCCGCCGAGGGTAAGCCGACGTGAGCGCACGGATCACAACTGCATATATAGATCGAGCAAAGAGCTCCGTGGCGCAATATCGTCAGTGTAGGCTATTACCATCCTATAAGCCTCCTTACTTTTACGGAGCGACTAATAACTGACTTACATATCTGAATTTTGCTCTCTCTTCCTTTCTCCTTTCGCAGGGCCTCTCCGTCTCGATCCTCTACTGCTTCGTCAACTCGGAGGTGAGTGAACAGTTTCATACTAGGTCCGTAATCAGAACCATATCGTCTGAAGTCATGACTTTAGGAGCAGCTGTCGTCCGACATAGATGCTGCGTAATTTTAGCGTAATTGCAATATTCTTTTTAAATCACTGAATACGATTATCTCGGCGATTACGACACCTGCATTGCAGAAGCCGCAATTATTTTGCGATATTCCTAGGATATACTTTTGGTAAAAGGGTTCTGATCATGTCATGCGCACGTACTGTTCGTGAAAGAAAAAAAGACTTGAGCACGTGGTCAGCACTATTGGGATAGACCGGGGTTGTCGCGAAGCGGCCACTGTAAGCTAACCCTTGCCACACAATATCTTCAAAGCGTTTAGCATCAGTGTACGTCATGTGCCATGGGAGCCATCTCACAGATAAGCATACCTGTCATGGCGCAGTATCATGGCGCATTATCAATAGCTTCGGCCAGCCAGCCGGCTGGCCGAAGCTTTTGATAACTGGCTCGTGACCTTATGAACGCACAACATGGCTCCAACAAGGTGACTCGGATGGAGTCAAGGTGGTATAATCATGCGGTGATTAATTTAGTTTGTGTGATACTGACGTTGCTGAAACGTTTTAAGATGATAATATTTGGGATTCTACGTCCCAACAACAAGATACGATTATCAGAAAAGTCGTAGTGCAGCACTTTAGAAATTTCGACCAACTGATGTTCTTTAACCTGCACAGACATGGGACAGTAGACAGGTCTCTACCGATTCGCCTCCTCCGAAATGCGACTTCCCCGGTCGAGAACGATCCCGCGACCTTAGGGTTAGTATCCTAGCACCACAAACACAGCTCCACCGCGGCGGGCAACGTTTCGGCTCTGTCGCACGAATGGCTAAGGAACCAGCATGGGGTGAACTGCCGATACCAACGGGACACCACAAAGCTCGCGTCCCGCCACGGTGCACGGTGTTCCAACGCGGCTTTTTTGGTGACGATAGTGCCAGCCATTTTTAACTCCTCGGCACCATGTTTCCCCCTAGTTTTCTTTCTTCTCAACCTCCATTCGCCCGTTCGACAGCTTCCAACCGAACAACTATAGATGCGCGAGAGCACTGGTAAAAAAATTCGCTTACGCTTACCTCGGCGTTCTGGAAGGGTGCTACTTGACAGTGGGCATTCGGAAATTCTGCCAGCTCCGCGGAAGCAACGTGAGTGCCGGTCCAACGATTTGCCGTAATCGCGCACAGATTCTCGACACAGCTGTACCAGAGTAAAGTTTGTCGCCAGCCACGAAAACCACGTGCTTTAGTAGCTTCCACACGAAATCACAAAACAGCGGCACATTAGGTGGTGGTGGTGGTCGAAAGCCATGTGCCGAGAAGGAACACAAACATTCCCCGTATTCTAGAACGTCCCTTCACTGAACGCAAGTCAGTGGGAGCGACGTCTGGAGGCAGAGCAAGCAGCTGCGTATCAGCGATAATCTGCCGCGATTCTTGAGAAGCGCCGCGTCATTTTGAGACGAGCAGAGGCGCAGTGCTCAACTCTGTCAAATGAAGAACTAAATTCGAGTTGCCGACCGTGGTTCGATACGGGGCAACAATCCACCCAAATCAAGAAGCTCCCGCTGCATTATCACCGATGTCGATCTCGCTGGCTTCATTCCACGTCGCAACCCCCGCACCGTATAGATTCTGACGTTCCCCGGTATCGACCCCAAGTGTGAAAAGAAAGGCTTGCGCTGCGTGCACTAACAGCATGTGTCTGAATCTTTGTTACTGCTCAACAAGCTTTTTACTCTTTTTTTTACACCTGCCTCTAGTGTGATGTCTAGGCTCGGACATATCAGCAGAGACGAGGCGGCCCGCCCATTGCTTTGACAGTCATGATCACTTCGCAGTCGACCCAGTGCTTTGTGAATGCTGCTGTGGTAGAGACGTTAGAAACAAGTGGCTCCATTAGTAAAAAAAAATGGCAGCATATCCACGGAGTGAATGATGGAGAGTGGGGCGAAGCATTCGTCCGTCCATTCGTTTTTGCTTCCGTCCGTCTGTGTGACCGTCTATGCGTCCATCCGCTCGTCCGCGCTTGCATCTGTTCGTGCGTCCGTCCCTGCGTTCGTCCATGCATCCGCCCCTGCGTCCGTTCATGCATCCATCCACGCATCTGTCTGTGTGTCCGTTCGTCCATCTATTCAACACTCCAAGTACCACCATCTCGCATCTTTTCATCTTATATTCCCCATATAAAAGCACCACCATCCAGAGGACATTCCAAGGACTAAACGAGAGGTGGCACACGCACACTTTCTTACGGCTTGCGCTTCGGGTCTTCCTTCCCACCTTTAACCACCTCGAGTTCATGGTATATACTAGTTCACTGTATTCAAGGCACTGCGGCCCAACGCTCGCTAAACCTTTCGAAAACCAAGGAGGTTACGCCCAGCGAGTATGACGTAGCAAACTTTTTCAGTCAGATAGTGCTCAATGTGCATGCCAATGGCTGCTAATGGGAAATGAGAAGCGGAGAATTCGGCTTTTACTTTGTTACGGCTTGCGCTTCGTATCTACTTCCCATTTTTAACCACCTCGAGTTCATTCATGGTATATACAAGTTCATTGTATTCATGGCACTGCGGCTCAACGCTCGCTAAACCTTTCTAAAGCTAAGGAGGTTACACTTAAGTGAGTATAACGTAGCAACCCTTTCTTGTCAGATAGGGCTCAATGTACATGCCAACGGCTGCTAATGGTGATCGCAGCCTGCACGTTAACTAAAAGTCGAATGCTCCTGTCTCTCATTTCCCATTAACAGCCATTGACATGTACATTGAGCACTATTTTCTATTCTTCAACAACGCACAGAAGAAGTCTCTCACCGGCACCACCTTGGAGGTCAAAATGCTATACTTGTTACACACTATAACGGCTACGAGGAATGAACGGGTGCCATTATAAAGAGCTTCGCCCCTAAAAGAGAGAGTACAAGGGTCGAAAGTGGTGACAACAGATTGATGGAGACCACAAAGTAACCGAAGAACATGCATGCACTCCCGTTCTTGCGTCTCGTCCGATAAGCGCGGCGCACCGCGTCAAACTCCAGCTGCTACGCTTCTTTACGCCACTGTTCCTCTAGGTCGCCAAATTGAACAGTGCAGACTCTGACCTGCAAAATATATTTTACAGTGCATTTCTTGGGTGCCTGCTCCGGTATTGAGTACCGTCGTGCCTCGACTGATCGAGCTTACCATTAGGGTGTTTTAGAATACCGTTTGCAAGCACGACGGGCGTTGTGGGCGTAGCGGGCGCCATATGAGTTTTAGAATAGCGTTTGCCCTGCTGCAAACCGTAACGCACGATCGCAGCGACACCATAGCCTCAAAACCAGCGCTTGCGGGCCACATGCCGGCCGCGATCGCCGCACGCAATTTCGGATTTTCTGCGTGCGGTCCGCGAACGCCGACTCGCGTTACGACGCATGCGCAGTGGCAGCGACCGCACCGCCAGGGCTCGCGGTGCGCTATTCTAAAACTCCCTATTAACTATAGAGGGGACTCTGGGCGCTGGTGCGATCGTTAAGCGACCATGGAAATTATGTGTAGCCCATAAATTTGCCTAGTCCTCCTGCTTGTGTGATTCGAACAAACTCGTGGATTTGTTTATTGCAGTGTTTTGGTTGCATTTCTAATAAAATGATGATTGATTTGTGGGGTTTAACGTCCCGAAACCACGATATGATTATGAGAGACGCCGTAGTGGAGGGCTCCGGAAATTTTGACCACCTGGGGTTCTTTAACGTCCACCCAAATCTGAGCACATGGGCCTACAACATTTCCGCCTCCATCGGAAACGCAGCCGCCGCAGCCGGGATTCAAACCCGCGCCCTGCGGGTCAGCAGCCGAGTACCCTATCCACTAGACCACCGCGGCGGGGCCATTTCTAATAAAATAACAAACCACTTTCAACATCGTGACACGGTGAGCCTAAAAGGTTAAGGTGGTGAAGCATCACTGCTAAACTTTTGCTGATCCTCGCCTCGGGACAAAGCAGCTCCTTGCCACATGAAGCGAAACCGAGGCGAACTTACGAGGATTAGACAAATCCATGTACTACTACCCATCATTCCCATGCTCGCTGACTAGTGCAGCCAGTGCAGCTCTCACAGACACATAGCGCCAGAGTTACACTATATAGTATACATTTATAGCAAACTGTGTCTCGGTCCTCGTCGTAACCGAGCGAGAAACCACTGCGTAAACGTGAAAAAGAACGCCTTTAATTCGCATCTGCCAGTCGAAATTCAGAACGCAGGGACGTGGTACGACCGGTTTGCTCCTTTTGATGCCACCAGATTGCCCTGCCATCCACGGAGCTCGGAGGAGATGAGCGTGCATCTAACATAATGTATATATCAATTTTCAGGTTATATAACGTCCCTAAAACGTTTATTAGGGTTTTGGGAAGGTTTCACTCACGAATAAGGCAAATTTTAAAGCAGTGTAGAGAACATCAAGTCCTCATTACAAACATCTCAAGGGAAAAGTTTGAAGACGTGTTATATTTTCTTTTAGACATAGTGTTGCACAGATGAAAAGCGAGTGCTGCTTTTTTTATTTCTCAACTCCTAGTCATTGTCTTGAAAGTAACGCATGTGAAATAATGAAATCAGTTTCAACAGTTATATTAGATTTCCTTGCTTCTAAACGCAGCAGATGATCGGAATTTGCGCGGTGGTTGCCGAGTGAAATTCCTCGTTCACGTGACGTTAGACCTTGATTCTCGAACTAATGATTCTTTTTTTATTATTATTCTAGACGCTGAAGTCAAAATTTAATTTTCCAAAGACCATGGCATCTCCTCAAGCAATGCGTTTACATGTTTCAGACAACCTGTCGTTAAGCATCTATTGCGGCCACACGCACCAACATAACTTAACAGCATGGACGTAGCCAGAATTTTATTGGGGGGGGGGTGAAGGGGGGGGGGCTAAGCCATGCTTATGTATGTTCGAGCGTGTGCTTGTATGTGTGCGTGTCGCAAACAAAATCAATAAGTCCACCGCTCTCCCCCCCCCCCCTCCTTTAGCTATGCCACTGCCTACACTGCCTAACAGAATAGCTAGGTGGGCTGGTTGGTATCGCATTATGATAAATAACATTGAGCTCAAATTAGCGACGTTGGACAAAAATGAACACAAACCAGAAGCGGTTATCGTGTGTGCTTCCTTTCTTCATCCTACGTCATTAATTTGCGCTTAGCGTTTTATCCCATAAAGCATAGCCTAACACAGCTCAATATAAAAAGCATTCGAGGCCCCCGAATCAGTTGTTCTCTTTGGTGATTTAGCAATGACGAATAGAGGTGACATTTAAGTCTGAATTTCACTGAGTCGTCGTCATTTGTGCATATTATCCGCGCCATCTGGCCCCGCCGCGGTGGTCTAGTGGCTAAGGTACTCGGCTGCTGACCCGCAGGTCACGGGCTCGAATATCGGCTGCGGCGGCTGCATTTCCGATGGGGGCGGAAATGTTGTAGGCCCGTGTGCTCAGATTTGGGTGCACGTTAAAGAACCCCAGGTGGTCGAAATTTCCGGAGCCCTCCACTACGGCGTCTCTCGTAATCATATGGTGGTTCTGGGACGTTAAACCCCACATATCAATCAATCATTATCAGCGCTATCTCTGCGTTATACATAAACGCAATATAATTGTTCCATGCACGCTAATTCAAAAGTAAGAGCATTGTAATACAGCGCTGCCTCTCTAAACAGTGAAAGGGTGGCAGTAAAGTGGGCCTTAACATAGGCTGCATTATTTCTTGCATTCGCTGTCCCCTCCACTGCATTTTTGGATGTTTACACTGTCCGGGACTCCCGAGAGGACACATTAATCTCATTAGAAATAAATGAGAAAGAAAACGGTGCAGCAAAAAAAACATAAAATAAAGGCCTGCGGATGCAAGCCGTGACGCCCGGCGTCAGTTCGCTAACCCCGCCGGAATGTCGCTAATCCCGTGGTCCCGAACTCTTCGAGTGGTTCCAGCGCATCCCAGCATGCCGCGTGCGCGCCAAGCACCAAAGAGCAATCTACATGCAAGCGCGCCGGGCCGGTGGTCGAAGACCCCGAAAGCCTAGAAAGCAGCAGCATCCACGCCATCGTAAGCCGTCCTCGTCCCGATAAGACGCTCGTTGGCTTCTCTTTCGCTTTCACGTGCACGCTCGGTCGCGCCTCCTTTTTATTCCTTCAAGTGCGAACGCGATTGAATGTGCCACTCGGGACCTATTTACACGGCTACGTCACGAAAGGCTGCGTTTCGCCTCAGAAGAAGGCACGGTAGTAAAGATTCACAGGTCATACCCCCCCCCCCTACTATCCACTTTCTTTTCGTTTCATTTTACGTAAGAGAGACCCGATCGGCAAATAGGCTTAAAGAGATGGCAGCGACATGGACGCTCGACGGTGCGCCGTGCTATAGCTGCGACCAGTCGTGCTTTGTGCAACACTGTTTGTCGTCCAGCATTGCATCGCTCATTCGACTCCTGTCGACATCAAGCATAAAATGAAGCACACTTGACTTCGTTTCATTGTGCCGGCGACGTGGTTTGAGCGCTCTGGCAGAGAAACTCGGACTTCATAGGAGTCGGCAATTCTTCTTATTTGAACGTGTCCCAGTGCGTATCATTGCCACTGATGTGCACTTGCCTTTGCTTTTGCTGCGTCTTTTATTATCGAAATGTTTCCCTTTTACTTCCTCTTACTGCGGGTGAAGAACTGCTGGACATTAAACACGAAGCTATCACTTCCTGAGACGTAAAGGTTGCGCAAGGATGCCTTCGATGAAATAAACGACAGAGAGATATGTGGGGAGGAGCGTTGAAGTGGCCAGTTTAGAAATGCAACTTCGTGTACTTGCTGGCTACATTCGGTTTGGGAGGACATCAAAATATCTAAAACTTACCAAACTTCGGAGCCTTGGAGAATGAAGCATTATAGCTGACGCAATCACTCTACATGCGTTGCAACTTTGCACATACAAATAAAAGGTGAGGAAGAAATATATTGTGAGAGGCCTCCTACAAAGAAAGCAGACTACGCTCTTAAGGATGTTTTTTTTTCTTCATTTTATGTCTACTTTGTTTTTTTTATTGGCGCAAGCAGTACGTCTCGCATCAAGGAGTATTTATTATTGCTCGGTTCGTAAAAACTACGGAGTAAAATGTGCAGATATTTTTGTTCTTAAGTGCTTTTGCTATCATGCTCCATCACGTGGCAGAATATGCCATTTGTATTGCTCCTAATATCGCGAATATATTTTCTAACAACGTTTTCTGAGTGCCTACTCTTCTAAAACTAGAAACTCGCGTCGCAGAGTAACGCCTTATTCAAGCGGAGCAATATATTTAATGCATCACTTACATCGCCCTATCGTTGTCCTTTTTGCTTGCAGGTGCAGACTGCGGTGCGCAACGCATACATGCAGGCGATGATCAGGCGCAACCCTAACCGCTACTCCCGCGGCCGAGGCCTGTCGCAGAGCTACTCGACCTACTGCGAGGCCAGCTCGCTGGCGCCGGACCTTCACCCGCACATTGTCGGACACAAGGTGGCCCCCATGCGCAAGGCTTTGGGACCTGCTCGCCGCTACTCGGAGGTCGAGGTTGAGACGCTCGCCTCCATCGTCGCCCCGTCGCATGCGCAGCCTACCATCAAGTGGGAGCGCAACTGTTACTTCTAAAGCGGCCAACGCCGATAGAGACAGAGCCAGGGTCCAGCCGGTTACTCGCCCCTCTGGTAATAAGACCAAGCATGGCAGGGTATTCCGTCGGCGCCTCACCGGGCACCCTTTCGGTCATCAGAAGGCCTTATGAAGCACCATTCCTATCAAATTCATGACCAGACCAGGAAAGCTTCTACAGACGCAGCAGTGGAAAAACATAGCTCTTCTACTCTGCAAATGTGTCCGCGAGGCAGGTGGCGACGCAGGTGGTTCCTACTAAGGACGTGTCGGGTTTTCTTTCCATTCAATCAATTCAGTGCAACCGGAGACACAGGGACATTTACACAAATCCTGCCCACATCAACGCAAGACCAATGAGACATTCATGCTCCCGAAGTGAAAGAAAGAAAAAACTCTACCGACGCGTCGGCGCAGAAACTCCTCTTTTTCCCAGCATAGATGCGCGATACAATGTGTGGTGCGAAAGGATCGTGTTGCGTGCCGTACTGGACGCTTTTTGCGAGTGTTTCATGTCTTCGGTATCTCATGACTAGAGAGATTCTTTCACAGACACGACGGATATTGAACAGCCAACTGCTCAGTGTCCATCTTGTCGACAAGTTGTCCAATGGCCGTAGAATATGTTTGTCTCCATGCGCAAGTTGCCGAAGAAGATTTGTCTACTCACCCCGGAACAGACAATAGTTCCTTTTTGACATGTTGCCGAGCATGTCACGCAGCCTATATATTTATTGCTATGTGTTGATTAGGAAATGTTGGCACATTTATGTAGCTCCGGCTACATCTTTCCACAGACAGTAGGGGTATAAATATCAGATTTATGAATATGAAACTATATAATATCACTCCTAGTGACAGCTTGTCAGCTAAGACGTAGAAATTCAGATAAGCACAAACTGCATTCAAAGATTGACCCTAAGGACGACACAAAATACAGTCCAGGCACACAACGCTACACTGTTCATATAACGTGACATAACACAATGACACCTATATACTGACAAATAACGCTACACATAAAGTGCAGCCATATTCCCACACTAAACATCGGTAGAAATGGCAGGCACGGGCACATATACACGCATGATCACAGCGCTGACCTAGAATCTCAGTTTTGAAATTATTGCCTTTGGGGACTTGTGGTAAGTGAAGGAGCTTATTGTTGGCTGAACGAGACAAGCTGTGTGCGATGGCGATTGCGAGATGTGACGTCATTGTTGCAAAAGGCGACCGTCGGAGGAATGGCAGAGTTTTTCTACGGCTAGGATATATCCCCCAGCAAGAATGAAGCAGCGTTGTAATAACTTTGTCGTGTGAGAATGACGATGACGAGAAATGTTGTGTTTCTATATGTGGTTGTCTGTTGATGAAAAGGCGTCAGATAGCTGTAGACAAACTGGTTGCTGTGTTCAGAACTGTTTTTCGTAGCATTTAAGCAAAGTTTTCGCGAGAATACCTTTGTGCGCCAAGTGAATTTCGGTTTTTGTCTATAAAGCTTCCCTCTACATAGTGGGCCCTGCATAGCATGTCGTAGTAGCAATCTTGAATTCTCGAATTATCACCTAAAATTCGTATTTACTACTTTTGAGGCGTGCTCAAGTGTCATCCTCCTCCTCTTTTTTTGAAAATTTCAGAGCATTGAATATTGCATAGCCTTAATCTTTTTGATATACTAAACTCTGCTTGTCTAATTTGTTCAACCATGCCACCTGATTTCTAATGAGCCCTCCACTAAGATTTAAGCAGCATTGAAAAAGTCGGGTGGTTGAAAAGCATATGTTCAGTTTTTCATTATTGCCAGAAAAAACAGTGTGCCCTTCTGGAATTATATGCATAACTGATCTTGTTTGTGTTGCTTATCATCGTTATGTGCCATGTGACTTGACAGTGTAAGAACAGTATCTTAAACCGCAGCGAATTGCGAATAGAACGGTCCAACTAGTTTTCCTAATGTAAGTGGAACAATTCGATTGCTCAACCGCGCAAGAGATTCGTTTTCAAACAAAGTGCTTGAAGTGCATAGACTTTCCACCTCTTTTAACTCGATTTCGTCCTGTTGTATGATAACCAATTCCACCGGCTACACTCAATAACCTCTGACTGCGCTACATCTTTCAAATCGCATACTCTTCCATATAACTTCTCTTCTATACATTCAGCCTCGATATTATGGCTCGATGCCGTACGCTGGCAGTTGTAAACACTCTACTGCTTAAGTCTTGAATTTATGTCCCGAACAGTTCCTTGGCCTATTGCTATGCCGTTCAATTCCCTTTATTGCTAGAAAGTTAATCTTACACAATGTTCAAAAAACGGACGAATGACGTGAATGGCTGTATATCTGCTACAGGCAAGGCGGTGCAGCCAATATCGACAGTGGCGTTAAGTTTCACAATGCGTGACGTCCTGCTCGTAATGTGCTGCCGAAACAACCAAGATTTCCGGCTCGAGTCACGAACCACTGCTGCTAACGGCAGGTCGATCTATTCGCAGCCGGGAACGTGCGCTTGCAGCCAGGAAGCTTTCGGGCGGCTATTTCGTTTGCAACAAGTGACACCCATTTTGTCACATCGAGTGGACCCAAAGGGCTCTTACTCGGGAAAATTAAAGCGAATTTATCAGTAACTTTTGGGAAATGACACATGACTAACTACACAAAACGGTGACGTCACAGCAGAAAGCTTTCGATAAACCTACTGGCAACGTCGGCATGAATGCTTGGATGAAACCTGCCGTTATTTCTTACTTACCAAAGGAAGAAAAAAGAACCGCATTTACTTGAGTAGCAGTTTGAGCGAGTTGTCGAATTGTGGCGTGTTTTAATCGCTACGTGGTTATTTTTTCAGCTGCTTAAAGCACCAACCACCACCGGCTGCTCTTTTTATATGGCACGAAGCGGAGTGAAGCTGTGCACCACACTTCTTACTGAGCACCTGAGTCATCTTTAATGTACGAATATATGCTCGTCAGTGTGAAGTCATTAGGTTCGGGCCCATAATTCCTTACTGTGATGCTTGTTATGCGCGAGGAACGCGTGGTAGTAAGAAAGATCGATCATGCCCTTTCCTTATTTCATCTCCAAGTGGCACAGCGCGTTGCACGGCACCCTTCTGCACAACTGATAGCATGCTTAGAAGAGTTTTTTTTTCTCATCTTAGCACAATTTCACTTTTTTTTTTCCTTCAGTCGTGTAACCACGCTTTATAACCGGCCACCCTTGTGCGAAGCTCAGAAACCTATACTCCAAATGGTCAAGGTATTGCTTGTATTAATGCAAATTATCTTCATTGAAAGATGTGAATTTTACATCTGTACTCGAGAAGAATGTACGTATACATAGGCCGCTATTTTCACTGAATATGTATGTACATATGTGGAGTAGATAATAGCAGTGTGTGAACCTGATGCGCGGTTTCTTGTGTTTTCGTGATGAAAGGTGAACTATATGGCCTCGTATTGTTGTCAACTCCCATGCCTGTACAGATTCAGTGAAACGCTTATTCGATTTTCATGGTTCGCGAAGTATTCACTTGTAATTATATCACGCACCTCTATTTTTCTCGTATGGTGACAGCTGTGTATACGTGTAAACCCCGTGTAAATACTCCGTAAGTCGCCTACCCTTTTTGTCAATCCTAACTGCTACGCACACGTGAGAACAAACTCTCCACAGAGCACCGTGCCAAGATACATATAACTCAAGGTCATTCTTAAGGAGTGTTAAAATGTTGCACTGTTTCGTAGCTGGATAGTCTAGTCTATATTACCCTGAATCTCTGAACCTTTCTGACCGTCCTATTGTTTGTCATACGTGATGAACTTCACCTATTAACAGAGGTGTTTGCCCCCTACTTGTTACGTGACGTGGCATCAATGAAATACGTACTCAGTAAACACTCAATTGTTAACTACAGAACCTGAGCAGATCAGACTGTTACATATACTTGCCACTTGTTTAACTTGCGCAACACCAATCGAGCGAAAAAAACAGCTCTCGTCTTCTCACTTCCGGTTCAACACGTGCGTTCCTTTTCTCAACACGCCCGTTCTGCCACCATTTTTGAACACGACGCATTTTTGTGTGAATAAATTACATATAAAGCTAAAACAAGGCAGACAATTACTTTGGATTTACTGGCCAGGCTTGACCTCACAAGTACGACTACAGGTGTTGGATTTCCTCTCGCCGCACACTTATACTTTTCGCGCAACAAGAAGCGCTTCGTACTTTAATAATGACAGCAGGCTACTTAAGCGGCCTTAATCGCTGTTTGATTACTTAACAAGGCAGCTTTTATAGTCAGAAAAGCCATTTTATTATGCGCCTTGCCAGAACTTCAATAACACAGCTGGGAGATTTATGCGGGTAATGATGACATTTTCGTAACAAGAGACGAGCTCACATTGTTGGATCTTTGGGTTGTTTTGTCAAAGCAGCGTGCGCTTAAGAAACGAGACAATAGCGAAATTTCCTAAAAAAATGATTGCTCTATTGCGTAAGTTAGTTGTTACCTACGTAAATGACGTTGACTACCAACACGAAGAAACTTCGCTCTGGAACTTGTTAGGATGCCGACAATGGTGAAGAGTCGAAAAGGGTTTTACGTAAAAACCGATGGTGTCTTTAAGAGACGACGGTCAAACACCCATCTTAGAGCAAGTTTCTGGCTTACGGATTTCCCTAGGAAGTTTCAGGTGTCAAGTACATAACCGATTTCTCTTCTTCTCTCTCTATTACTTTTGTTGTGGAGGCGCAGTATGTGACAACAGGCAGGTGAACAAACCAAGGTATACAGGGCTTGTTTGACACTGCCCTTCTGTAATGGCATGATAGAGATGAATAATTAGAAAACCATCAACATAAACTGGTTGCCAAACCCGCTGACGATTGAGTAAGTACTGCGCAGCACTGTAAGAAAGTATCCCTAATATCATCTTACTTAATTCACAGAGCAAATGAAAACGTTTATCGCCCATTTCGTAAAATGAAGCATTGCATGTCACATTAAAACAATTTTCGAAATGCACTTGATATCGGTACACAAATTATTGCATCATTTTACGAGCTCGGCATTTCGCCACACTGAAAAGGTCCTCGCGCTTCTGTTGGCACTGGTTTGAACTTGAAGGTTCTTGGTTTGGAGTGGGCTTCAGAGCGCTTCCGTGTATTCTAAAACTGCAGCTGTTACTCCCTCGTCCTTCAATTCTCGCTCGAATATCAGGCCTTAATTCGGCTGGAGAAACTGCGTCAGTCACAGCCGGTGATGACAAACGTGGAAGCATTCTGAGCCATGGGAGATATAGATGGTAGCTGTAGGTTTTCCCTCTAGCTAGCTTGATGATCGCAATGGTAAACGGGGCGTCGCCGCTGCCTTTCCATGGTTTTCATACGAGTCGTTGTACTTACAAATATAAAAATCCTGTTACGTTTTCTTTTTTTTTAGCTCAAGCTATTTTTCACTGTAGCAGCCACCCTGTTTAGTTTACCAGCGCAAGAAGAAGTGCCACGTTAAAAGCGCTAACATCATGAAAAGACAAGTTATTTGAAAGAGTAAATGTCACTGCTCAATAAACACCGCTCTCTATTCGAGGCACACCTTTGCACCTTGTTGCTGAGTGCCTTCCTCGAGCCCGTTCCAAGGCGATGGCGCGTGATTCGATAAGCTACGAGCAGTTCCGGCAAATTATCGAAGTACCATTCTCATCGATGTCGTGCTATTTCACTCCGACACTCGCGCTTGGTGAAAGGAAAAAGAAAATGTTCGAAAGTATACGAAACACGCAGGTCACTTGTAGCTGGCGCGCCAATGTTCGATAGGTCTTCGTGTCGACACAGGCTGTCTTATTGAGCCATATGGAGCCGAGACAGATTGCTATTGACCCGTTCCTGTCGGTTACTCGCGGGTGCTTTCCGAAAGACTAGCATTAGAGATTGATTTTGTTCATTACCAAACATTAAAGGCCAAACGGCAATTCTCTCGAGGGAAAGGAAGCGCCGGCTCCGTCTGAAGACAGAAAGGTGCCTCGGGCACGCGATCAGCGGTGCTCATTCGCCCAGAAAATAAAAAAAGAAAAAAAAACACGCCTGTCGATTAAAGAGTGCCAAAAAGTGGCAAGTCTAAAACAGGAATTCATTTCTTTTGATTTCTTTTGAAACAAGGCAGCGTTTATATAGATGGAAGTGGCATATTCGGGCATGTATACATCTTTTGAAACTACCGCAGCACTTCCCAAATCAGGAAACACAGCGCGCTAACGCTTCCAATTTAAGTAAAACAGAATGCAGGTGAGGTGAGCAATTTATTAGACTGAGCCCATTTCCAATCTCGGCGAGGGTTGCAAGATTGTTGCCTTCATAACGCTTTATAGCTCTTTACATTTGATTCCACCAGATTATTCGAATACCTTGCAGTTAACAACAGAAATCACAGACAGAGGAAAGTTTCATTGGGCAACAGCTGTCACTAGATCATAAAATCGGTTAGCAGCGGTCAAGCGCCAATGAAGCAAAAATGGTGTAAATATAGTAGAAGGTCATCACAACTACGTCGAAAAGAGAGAAAAAAAAGAAAGAATTTGCAATATTCGGAATACTTACAAGATTGCTGAGAAGCTCTGCGCTCAGTCAAGGAGGAGGAAGAAAGTTTAAGCGGAAAGACAGGGAGGTTAGCCAGTTCTTAGACCGGCTGGCTACCCTGACAAGATTCTCGAAGGTGCAATCGGCCGATAATGTATTTAGATATATACGTACATTTCGCAACAAGCTTTGGTGTTACGAGCGTCAAATAAATTGTCATGCTCAAGAGAACGTATTCGCAGCGCTGCGCTACAAAACAGCGCTCTTGGCATTTAGCCAGGAAAGATGTCGCTTCTGTAAACAACATCGCATCCGGTGCCAACCAGCTATAGTGACGCGAGATCGCGCGTGAAGGTGTCCCCGAATGTTGTCGCCCTAGGATGTCCATTCATCCGTGTCTACAAGCGCACGTGTACTTGCGCTGCTTCATAAAGACGCCAAAAGACATAATGCAAGCCTTTTCTTTTGGTGTTTGCTGTTTGTTAATGGTGGGTAACAAAATATAATGGCTGGATATGGAACCACTATGTACACTGGTATTTTTATGCGTTTCACAACTTAATAAAAAACGAACACATAAAATTATCTATCTTGTACTCTAATTGATTGATATGTGGGGTTTAACGTCCCAAAACCACTATATGATTATGAGAGACGCCGTAGTGGAGGACTCCGGAAATTTAGACCACCTGGGGTTCTTTAACGTGCACCCAAATCTGAGCACACGGGCCTACAACATTTCCGCCTCAATCGAAAGTGCAGCCGCCGCTATCTTGTACTGTAAAGCCAGCTAAACAGTTGGCAGTTATACTACTCCAAGAGAGTTGACTGTTGGGCGAGTTGATGCTTTGACATAGAAACCATGGCGACAGCGCGACACAATACGACACGCAGAAAGAGACAGACGAGGACAGGCGCAAACTACCAACTGGCTTTATTCAAGGAAGATCGACACCTCTATATATCAACAACCTTCGCAGGGGCACTGCCACAACAATCACAAGAATTTTAACCAGACAAGAAAGAAATTGCAATACGGCCTTGTCTGGTTGAAATTTTTGTGGTTGTTGTGGCGGCGCCCCTGCGAAGGTTGTTGATATATAGAGGTGTCGATCTTCCTTGAATAAAGCCAGTTGGCAGTTTGCATCTGTCCTCGTCTGTCTCTTTATGTGTGTCGTGTTTTGTTGTGCTCTCACGATGGTTTCGATGTCAATTGCAGCACATTTCAACACTGGTACGCAACGACCTCCATTTTGGTCTGCTCATATTGTTAGTATATTTCTCTTATTTACATAATATGTATCAATCTACTGTGTGTGTTTTTGGAGGTTCAAGAGAATACCTCGTGGTAAAATCAAGTATAACTGTTCAGTACGATCGATCCCTTTATCTCACCATCCAAGAAACTGATCCTCAGTTGTGTAGAAGAGCATGGTATGTCGTATAATAAGTGCAATGATAGGGACCTTGTGTGCTATAATTGCAAAAAAAAATGTTTAACAGTTTGTCTTACTCTTACAGCTGTCTCGCTTCTTTCTCACTGTACAATTTTTACATTATCGCCCCCAAACGTCCGTCACTTCAAGTGGCCTGACGCCCACATGTGATTGCCCTACTGTGTCAACACCACAAATATAATCTAACTTGTACATATTGCACAGATATACGATAGTGTTTTGTAGAAATACGACAAGCTCAACTCAGGTCGTGCCACTGAAGCATACGTACGCATGTTGAAGGGTATATTTGTCATTACAGTTTTGTCTAATGCCTATCGCTGTTCATTCCCACTGATTTACCCACCCACGTCATTCGACGTGCAGTTGGAACGAGAATTCCTCGATTGAGCACATTGTGAAACTCTGTCGGGGAATCCACAGGTTATCTAACCGGCGCGCCACCTGGGCAGAGCCACCAAAAAGACAGCACAGCGTTGCATTGTTCAAGTTGAAGACTTTTAATGAAAGTCGGACCACTGCATTAAGCACGCGAAAAAAAAGTATGCTACAAATTCAAACAGGCTGGTTGTTTCATGTGACTTGCGTTCTTTCCCAATGCAAAAGCACTCATAAAAGCCAGTCATTAGTTTGTGTTTCTCCACTGACAGGTGGCATCGCAAATGTGAATAATGCCCAATTTTTTATTTTTTCTTGCCTTTTTCAGATTCTGGTACATGAAATCTGTGACGAGTTTCGCAATTCGTGAGATTTAAGAACGCTCGTTCCAACTGCCAGTGCATAAAGTGTTGTGAAAAGTGCATGTATACAAAAGCAACTTATTTCGATGTAAAAATAAACACAATGTATAACACAGCTGCTGTGTATTTAGTGCTAATTTGCAGTGATATCTCGTCGACAGCTCTGCGACAGCGCAGAAAGGAAATATTTTTCTTGTGTGTGTTTCAATTATGTTCAACAATAAACAGAAAGCTGAATTAAGAGCGGTACGAACTTCTGTTATGTTACTCTATTTTTTACACGGGCACAGATGGCAGAAATTTACTTATAGTCCGGCAAACTAACGGCCCGGGCTCAAGTCTCTCCTGTCGCAACGTTAAGACTTTGCCTCCCCGTCGCTTCACGGGCCTGCTAGACTGCACAGAGTTGTTCGGCGAGCTTCGACCTGCACACTGCAGAAAGACTTCCAAACTCACCGAGGAAACATCGGGATTGTCTCTCCGGCAGACCTTACAGACGCTGATGTTATAGATTTCCGCGTAAATCCGGTTATACAGCAGTGGATTAAAATAAGTGTTATTTTCAGCTGTATCCAGGTGAATGCTTGAGATCTGCATAGTTTGCCACGAGGCAGAAGGTCGAGCAATTAGGATAAGTGTTATTTTCAGCTGTGTCTAGGTGACCGCATGCTTAAGCTCTGCATAGATTGCCATGAGACAGAAGGTCGAGCCAAGAAAGACGCCTTGATCAGTTTGCTGTGTCCTGCGAGTCGATCCCTGTCCGTACACTATCCGACAAGTTCATCTCCTCCTGCACGTGTTATAACATCGCGTGCAGAGGACTGCGTCCCATCGTGAAGGTTCAGGACGTGTGGGCAGGCTTCGTCCTCTTGGGCTGGGCACCGAACCATGGCAAACCTGGTCGGCATAGCACATGGAAGTTCTCGTTAGAAATGTTCCACTATATGACAATAGTTCAAGTGCAATCTTTATCAGTGTGACCCTTGTTTTTTCTCTCGTCTTTAAAGACATAACACTACAGTATCAAAGATAACATCTATAGATAAACATGAAGTAACGTTAACATGGAATAACGTGCCTCAACTAATTGCACTTCACTGGAACAAGTCTATGCCAATCTATTGTCGAGAATGTGCCTCTAGTTTACGAGCGTCCTCTAATACGTGCCACCCTGGAGGCACATATCGCTTGGCGTCGAAGTACAGGAATCACGGCATAGTTCTCCTCGGTTATGCCACTCTAATTTCTTCCGTCCTGTTTAAGGGGCCTATGTTTCGTGGCTTCAAATTGCGATCGATATCACAGAAGCCTCCTTCTGAAAGTGCGTGCAACTGCCGCCAAGATGTTCATTGGGAGCCCTCGTCGATTGCGTCTGAGAGTCGACGTCACCAGAACAAATAACTTGTTTTCCACGACAGCACGTCTCATCGATCTGTGGGTGCAATCGAGCGTGCTCCAACTACGCTGATGAAATTGATTTTCAGGAAGACGTGAAAGATACCACGTTTGACTCACATAATCACCGTGTGTAGACATCGAGTTTATTGGCAAGAGCGTCTTGCGACATTATTGAATGGATATATTTAACTATATTGTGGTTTAAATACAATATTGGTCGTTTTCGATGCGTCTGCTAAAATGAAAAAAAAAAGTCTAAGCTAGTTTAACTCTAAGTGAAAGCTGCACGATTTGTGCAGCATTGATTCGCACGTGTTATTGTCGTGCTGCTTAATATTTGTTTATCTACTCTCTTCAGTCACAATGTGTTCTTTTCGCGTGCTCATTGAATATTTTTTATTGTTTTCTGTTCTTTTAAGTGTGAATACACTTTATAAGCGACCCCAAACCATCCACCGCCGTCGGCGGCGTCCGCAGTCTTCTCTCTATCTTTAAAAGAAAGAGGACTTGGCGGGCCGCAGCGCGACGCTCTACCATATCGGTGTCAGTAACGCGCCTTATACCCCCTTTCCCTTCGCTCGCTCCTCCGCTCTCCTCGCTCGCTGCAGCTGCGCGCGCCCACCTTCTCTCTCAGTCTCCCGTCGAGAGCGGGTCGTGAGGGGGAGTAAAGTTGGCATTCGCCAATGAGTTAACGTAAACTCCCCCGTGTGATCAAATTGCGATTCCCAGGAACCATTACACCATAAAGGCACCATAGTGTGATTAATAAATATAATAGTGCGAATTAATAAATACCCCTCATAGCATCACCCCGTGTATTCGCACTTAACCATGTTCACCCTCGGGGAAATGCATGGGAGTTTTTTTCGCGTGCTTATGGATATTTTCTATCTTTTTCTGTTCTTTTCCTCTGGCTATCTGATTTGTTTTGCGATCGCCTATTTCCTGCTCTATAGTTTCTTTTCTACTGTTTTTCAACCGCTTGCTCCTCTTAGCGCAGCGCGTCTATCTTTCGGTGTTGCCGTTTGGCCTCCACTTTTCTATTTTCTACATCTCTGCCGCGGATCTCAGCAAAGTGTATACGGGGGTCTTTTCAAACTTATCACGGCTCAGCAAATTACATCCTGCGTTGTATCATGACGATTGCCCGTGGTGCGGTGGTTTGCCAACATTATATCACATCTCTTGGTAGTGTTCCCAAAAGCCAGATAATTTGACATCTTTTTTTTTTTTAGGCAACACCATGGTAGGAAGTCCGGAGCAGTGGGAGGCACCACTTTCAACTCGAAACCAGAGGTGCAATCAGCGCTTGTGAATCACACACGTAAGGCGCGCGGCGCAGGCGAGTGGGGCACTGGACTTGGGGCCCCAACCAATGGGCTCCTGAGGTACTCCTTTTTTCACCCTTCCCTCAAAATAAAGTTGTGTTCTTCTTCTCATCTAACTCCCGACACTGGTGTTTCACAGTCGTTTCTATCAATCGAACAAACGAATTAGCCCTTCGGTGATGCTGGCGTGTACACGCAAGCAAACATTGGCGTACGCAAACATTGCCTTGTACGCTGGTGGCCTTTACCCGGCAGTCAGGACGTTTTTCGCGCAGATCACAGAGGCCACGTTAATACTGAGACCACGGTAGTGGGACCTAGCATACTTTTAACGTTGGTGGCGCTGATAAGCATTACAAACTGTTGCATCAAGCACACCACCTATCTATTTGAGTGAAATGCATCAATGTGTTGTCGCAAGCTTCACTTGCCGCGTACGTAACGTAACTTTCACAGCTTACGCAGCTTCTCCGTACGCCCAACTAAAAGTGTCTAATGACCTTTCGCTGGCTCGGACAGACGAATTGTAGTCCTTCGACAGCGCTGGTGGCATAACTAATGGAGTTCTCGCACCGCAACATTCCAAACACGGACAATGAGCGATACTCGGTGTAATGTCAGGCTGGCCCTGCCAAATGTTGTGACGCCTATAACAGAGATGACGCGTATTTTCAACATTTTATTTGCAAGAAACTTTATTAAATTTTACTGAACAGTTTACAATGATCATCTCTGCGTTCCTCGCGCACGTCAAGTAAATAAATTCACGCCTAATAACAACCCACGGCAGACTTATATCGCAAGATTGCTTCCGAGTCCGTAGCCATCTTTTGTGCAAGCCATTATTAATGACTCCATGGCGTCGTACTATTACTTATTTTCCTCTCACTATACCAGTCTGCTTCATGAAAATAATATAAAAAAGAAACATAACAATTTATAGAGAGTTGTGAGATGAGTGAAGGTCAAACAGCTGAAAAAAAGAAATGCATAAGTGTAGTCCTGCTTGATAGCTGTGCCCTTGGGTCGATATCGCACAAAGCACTGGAAGTAAGCTTGCATCTTTAGACTTCCATATTTCATTCTCTCTTCATTCTAATTATCACTCGGACGGTTCCAGAACACAACGTCCATCATGCCTTTTAATGTAATAGAAACAACGCATTGTCAACAAGTAGGAAGGAAATGTATTTATTTTTGCAACTCACAACACAGTAGTCGTCGGGAAAGACATCAAGGGACCATTAAAGAATAGGTATTCTGGAAATCAAATCACGTAAAGGTAGTACACAATTTTAAAATCCCTTTTTTCCTATTCTTTTGTTTTTGTTATTTCTAGAAAACAGGAAAGTTTGTCGAGTTTTGTCCGAATCCTCAAGCAAGGGATCTCTCATTAATAAAACCTGCCAGCGCCACAACAGGCCGCTGATTCTGCGCGTCGCGCAAGAAATGGAGCATAAGAAGGAGAGAACAGAATGAAGGGAAGAGATCTGCGACGGATTTCGAGGCATCCCGAAAGATTTCCCGCGCACAAAAGAAGTGAAACTCTCCCCCCACACACACACACACATTTTCCAAACACTCGTGCATAAATACAGAGAGCTTTCTTCGCGAAAGAGAGCTCGCTCAATAAATAAACACTCGCACACGTTCTCTTCGGTGCCTTTCACAAATGACGAACGCCGAGATACCCGTCTTTTCTACGAGCTAGAGGAGAGGGACGCTTCGGGTGTACAGCTAGCTGGCTTCCTGGCGTCTGACGTCGCTAGCCCTACTCTCTAGCTCAAAGAAATCACGGGGCGAGGTACTTCAGCATTCGTCAGTTGCGAAAGGCGCGGCCAGGACGAGATAAGACTAGCGCTACGCTAACCTAGCGACGTGAGATGCCAGGAAGTAGATGGCGGCGTGTCTTACACCGCCTGTCTTTTTTTTTATTACTAATATTACCTATTCTCCGTCTGACTACCCGGAGGGGTTGAGGGAAACCCGAGGAGGTCAACAAAAAAGACTCCTGAAGCGAGTGAGGTTGCGGACGCAAAGAAGAGCCATGAATGTCATGGTCGCTGTCAGCGGCAGGCATAACTCGTTGCGATAACTTTCGTGTAACGGATAAAAAAACAGTCAACGTGCTTCACGCTTAACTGACTTTCTTGCGTCACAAGCTCTTAGGCGAATAAGCTGAGTTACCAGAATCGACATTTTATGTCTTTTTTTTTGGCTTAGAACGTATAATTAGAGAGCAGTGTGGCGTGGTAGATTAGGAAAAAGAGTTTGGTGCTATTCTCTGTAGCCCTAAATGGAGCACCGCTATGCGCCACAAGGAAGCGAGTAGGAGAACGCAAGAATGAAAGAGAGGAAGAGAGACAAAAGGCATTTGAACGAATGTGCGCAGCTTGCATCGACATGTCCTGAGCCTCCATCAGCCAAGCGATGTAGGAAATAACCGTCCTGCTGAGGCGGCTGTCACGAAAGGCCCAACTCCGCGTTGAACATCTTTTTCTTCCTCCTTTCTCTCTTTCTCTTACGCCTACACGTCCGTAAGATACTTCCCTTCGACTTGTCCCATTTTTTAAACGCATGACGGCTACAACGATTGGCTCTTCAGAAGTTCTTTTTATTACCTCCTCGGACAAACAAAACAACAAAAAGAAAGAAATACTACACGAAATTCAGCATAATTTCTCAACCATTTCTTCGATAGATCGGGCTCGGTACGACTGAGAAGAGTGACAGGAAGTGGCGCAGCATTGCCAAGCCAATGACCAAACTCAGTAGCTGTATGAATGAATGAACTAAAACGACACGTACTAAACAATTCAAAAACAAAAAGAGAACGGGAATATATCTGTGCGTATGTTACGTGGAGATAGTTACATGCGTCAATGCTGTGAGAAAGAAAAAAACAAAAAAACGGAAAACCCCAGGAGCCGCCGACCGACAAACAAAAACAGAAAAAAAAACAAAGTGAAGCTGAAGGAGAAACCAGGCACTTTCTTTAGTTCCTTGTGATAACCATATTCGGTTTGCCATCCATCAGAATAAATTTGCTCCTAAATTCACAGAGCCGAAATGTGGCTTTCTGTAAATCGTATGTTTGTAATGAAGTAAAATATTGGCTCGTTGTTTCATGTAGATGTGTGTCCACGCTGTTTCTTTTTGTTTAAGTTTACAAAGAAAAAGGCTCACTTCAAGTAGCGATCGTTAACGCTGCTGCCGTGCTTAACAGGGCAAGCGGCGATAGCGTGAGGTCGTGAATTCATCAAAGAAAAAATCACTACACTCCACTCTTAGAGAAACAACACACGCGGCCAGACAGACCCAGACACTTCGTTGCGAACCCACGTGGGAACAACTGCGATACAGCCACGTCACCACTTTCGGCGCGCGATTCTGGGAACACTGTGACGCTTCACAACTGGAGGAGACAGCATGTTTTGTTGTAAACGCAAGGAGGAAAACTGGCGGGAAGAAAGTCGAGAAGGAACGTCGCTCTTACAAATCACACACGTCGGCCTCCTACAGTGGCCACCACACAAAATACGAATGGCGTCACTGCAGGTATACTGCAAATTCAGAAGATAAAAAAAAACACAGGTAATGCTGTGTTATGACAATCTGCATACAGCCATCATATAGCAAAGAAAACCCAATACCCCCCCCCCTCTCCTTGAAGAAAGAACGTGTCATACCAAATCAATTTAGCGTTATAAAATTCAACGATTTCACACAGTAATTATTGTACAAACGATGTGATAAGCGCCTAAGTACATTCATAGTTGATTCACTAATGCGTTGTACCTGATTGCGTAGAGCCAATCTCTTCAATAGCAAACTCACTAATCCTCTCATTTTTTGCTATTTCCGAGCCCCCGAAAGACGAACACAATATGAGATTGGGGCAACCATCACTGACAACATGAAGACGTTCGAACCATCGCAATTCGTTATATATGCCTTCGTTAACTGTGATTTTTGCTTAATACTAGAAGCGTATCTAAACACTTTGCTGCCAAAGCAACAATATATTTTTCTCTTGTTTTCCTATTCTTTTACCCATATACACCATGGTGTCACTATCAACAATAGTTTATCAGGGAGCATACGAAGTGAGCATACATCGAGCTGTGACTGAGGCAAGTCCCTGTGACCGGTACACCGTTTTCTTGTACGATTGCTCTCTCGTGCGGTGTTACAATACATTTTTTTGTTTCTGTTGAAACTAGATGCTACATAATCCGACGACGCCACGTACACTCGAGACAACTCACGTCCTTGATCACAGCCTTCGCTTTCATCACCAAATAAACAACAAGAGGACGGTAGAAAAGACAATAAAAACGGGCGAAACGAATTCTTCTCCGGCCAGAAGACCAGGCTGGGAGACACCGACTTCCACTTTTCCAGAGTTCCGCATTTGCTCCTCGCGAAGGCCCCTTCCGGTTTCTCCTCCTTTCCGAAAACACGTCCGGTCCTGGCGCCGAAAGCGGACCAGTGTCAGCCACCCCGAAGTGCGACGATGGCGCGACAATGAGAGCGCGCGTGGATCCGTCTTCTGATCTGTTGGCGGAGACAAGCAACGATTGGTGGGAGGCGTGGTTCACGCGTATCGGAAGCAACTTGACTGAACCGTATAAGTTTCTCCTGTCCTACGTCTTTTCCTCCGGGACAATCCTGTTTTGTCATCCCAGAGGCAGGCGCGAGTTCGCCTACGTAGTTCAGGAGGCGTGTAGCCGACTATTTTATAGCATTACGTTCGAGCCTTTTGCCTTCAATAACAGTGCTTACGCTGCATTCGGACAGAAAAAAGACAAACGAAGAGTGTAATTTGTTCACTTCCGTCTCCGACCCGTGTGTTTAGCTGGAAATCATGGAAGCTCACTATGCTGTAGTAAAGACAGTAGAAAAAAAAAACCATCCCCTCTTATTTGACTTACTGTCTCATTCGTTTCTTCGATTACTGATTGCCGTATATTTGCTTTTGTAGAGACGCCTGCACAGAAGTATTCAGTACTTTCATTCATAGTAGGCCTGTCCATCCCATGGAGCCACGACGCCTTTATGCCTTTAGGGGATGATTTTTTTTTTCTCGTTGCACTACTTAAGCTATCGGAGAATTCAAGCATAGGTTATGAAAAGAAAGTCACTAGTACACGCTTTGATTAAACTTGCACGCACAGCTAGTCTGCAGATTGCAGGTGCTTGTATACCAACAAGAGTGGCGATGTGGGCTTGTTGGTGAAACATATGGGTCTCAGTCTATTCTTTCCTCTGTTCGTTTTTTCGCCTCGCGCTACACAAATTTCTTTCGCTTGTATACCACTGTATATGGAGTATACTGATCCCACGTACACCTTGCATGCGCAGCACGTCATATCTCATTTCGTAGGCTGTTCAACTTCGCAAAATAAATGATGTAGGCCTTATTTAGACTAATACCAAGGCCAGCGTGGAAACATACCATTCGTTAAACATTAAGTTCGCATGCACAATATTACTTTCATGCACGACAAAGTCTACATACAATGCTCAATGAAAAGAAGACGAACCTTAGCTAAGTACGACAGTATTCTTTTGTAAAATGTTTTGTTATAAGCAGCCACACCAGTCTTGTTGGCATGATAGAAAAGCAAGTGCAAAAACTTAGTTTGGACAATTGGCTCAATAACCCTCAGAAAATTTTTGTGGGTAAGGGGGGGTGGGGTGACGTAAGGTACGGAAATTCAAAGGCGCTTACAGTCTGTTACCCTGCACTAAGAAAAGGGAGAGAGTAACTAAAAAAACGAGGAAAATAGTGTTGACATTATATGTGTGCACTAGCGAGGATACCCAGAACCTAAGTCTAAACCGACGCCAGAACGTCTCCCGCACATGTGGGTAGACATTTATGAACTAGGTTCAATGGTTAGCTTGTAATGAACCTTAAATAGGGAGCAGAATACACACCACACTAGAATAAGAAATAAAAAGACACAGAAGCAATGCGCCTTGTAACAACTGCAAATAGCCGCGCGGATATTGCGCAGTTATTCCCCGTTATTCTTCTAAGTGAGCTTCCCATGCACTTCCCCTAACCTGGGAGGAGATCTGAATGCATTTACCAGAACAATGCGATACTCTAACACGTTTGTTACTTCAAACATCTATAATGTCTCTTCAGTCGCTATATGCGAGTGCTGCTTATTGGCAGTTTGGCGAATTGGTGCATCACATTCTATTATTGCTTGTGTTCGCAGTAATCCTCCTGTCTGTCTTCCTCGTTTATGTCCTCCTTCCTTCATGCTGAAACCGAGTTCCGCTAAAGGTACATAGGAGTATGATTAGCCCTGTAAGGCACTGCTTTCTGTGCCACGTCATTGCACTCGGCCGTGGCTAATACGAACTCTCTCGCTCACCTGCATTTTGCTCAGAAGACCTGTATGCGGTGGTTCTCGCGGTCGCAAACGACGATGTTGCCGCTGGGCATGACAGCGATGCCTTCGAGTCCCTTGAACTCGCCGTCACCCGAGCCCCACTGGCCAAAGGCGCGCAGGAAGGAGCCGTCCGGCTGGAAGATCTGTATGCGGTTGTTGCCCGAGTCGCCGACCATGATGTAGCCCTGGTCGTCCACGGCTACGCCACGCGGGAACTTGAACTGGCCTTCGTCCGACCCTTCGGAGCCGAAGGTGGAGAGGCTGCGCCCGTTCACGTCGAAGATCTGGATGCGGTGGTTGTTCGAGTCGCTCACGATCACGCGGTTCGTGTTCGACACGGCCACGTAGTGCGGGTGCTCCAGGTGACCGGGTCGCGAACCGAGCGAGCCGAACTTGCCCACGAATGTGCCGTCCGATTGGAATACCTGCATGGGGGCATACAGAGTGGCACTCGTTATAAGGAACACAACTCACCGCTAGCATGTAGGGACCAAAATGCATGACGTGCACGTAGCACAGAATTAAGCGAAGTTCTCGAGACTGTATAGCTAGGTTCCGGCTTCTGGCCCTGCAAGTACAATGCAGTTCATGTTTAACAGTGAAAAGTTAGGCAGGTCTGAGTGGAGGTCCGTAATGTCGACGACGATGCCAAGTCGAGCATGTGTGCTAGTGTCTAAAAGGTCTACTTCATGCTATCATTAACTTTTGTTTTCCGCCACCCGTAAAAATATAGTCCCACCTGGAAGGAATCTCACGTAGGTTCATACAACTTCACATAATTTTCACAAATATGGGTGTCGTTTTAAATGCGAAAAATTTCTTGGAGTACAGCAAACACTTTTGGCGTCTATCTACATATATCCATCTATATGTCTATCTAGTCACTTACGTCTGGGTGCTCTCATGATGGTCCCCTTAACTTCGCGTGAACAAAATTAGTATGGGAGGGTAAGATGGTTCGACGAATATGATGCGCTGGTCAAAACACGAATGATGTCCCAATTCCACCGCGTACGTCGTCAAACACTTGACGCCAGACAGTGACACATACCCTGGGGTGTATGTGCCACTGGTTATTAACATTTAGTGTCTACCCAGGAACGTCGAAAACATACTTGGGTAATTTTAACACGTGAGCGTTGACCCGACGGAAGCAAATCATAAGTGTCAGGGTCCGAGCAGCAGTCAAACCCCCGCATTCTGCGCGGCATTTCAGTACCACAGAGCCATGCCAGGTCCCGGAACTACTTTGCTAACAGACCCTAATGTTCGTGAAAAGCCAATTCTGGTTGCAGTGCTGGCTATCCAGTTTTATAAACATTACATATGTACTCCTGTAATACAGCCGTGACGTTGGGTTAAGCTCATTCGTATTTAGGTACCATCCGCTGAAGTTGATTTATGTAGCAGTGTCCAGGCCTACCATCCTCGCGAGCACCAGCGCTTCATATAGGCTTATTGCTTCTGGTGTTGCTAATACTCATGTTTCTGTTGGTACAGTTGCGCAAGTGCAAACAACTGGTTATGTAGACATCTGCAACTGTTCAGTATATGCCTGTGCGTGCAATATCTCTACATATATTTAGCGTTATTTCATAACGTGTCGCTCAATTAAAAAAATTACAACCCAGTCATCTTTCCTACGCCTACTTTGCATTAAGTCGATTCCCAAAGTACGAAGACCTGCCGAATATTCTACTTACAGGAGAGGCCAAAATAAGTTCTCCTTTTTTTTCCTGTGTCACAATAGTAATTTTACCTTATTTTCAAAGTTATTTTTAAGTTTGCAATATAATATAATTGTTTCCTGCCATCTCAGTTTTCACAATCTTAGACCATCACCAAGTCATTTCATTTGTTTTTCTTCCTATTCTTACTTTAATAATTATTAGCGACTCGCCACAGCAATAGACCTGTCACTTTAACAAGTGGGTGAACCATTTTGCGACGGATCATTTCTTAGACTTGATTTGTATTTCAGTTTCTCTTAGCGCACGCGAGAGATGTTTCGGACGGTCCATGTATAATAAAAACGCCAGGCCTGCGTGGAAGGCGCAAAAAGGTCACAGCGAAAGCTCGAAAAGTGGCCTCTTAGAGCCCTTTTTAAAGACTCATTGGGTAAATGCTGCAAGCACACTTGCTTTGTACCCGCTACGGCATTATAATAATAAATTCTGGGTAGTAGATCAGCCTTCGCTATGCTATTTTTCGTCATTCTTGTGAGAAGCATCGTATACAATAAACACTTTATTTAAGGAATATTGCGCCAATTGTTCGTGCAGTGGCTGACGACGATGAGGAATTATGCCTGAAGAGGGTATGCGCCCCAGTAAACAGGTGATCAAAAACAAGTTTTTGTAATAGATTGGAGCATTGGATGACCAACTCGTTACGCCATTCGCATTGTGTGATGCCTCGGTGTTCTTTTTCTGTTCTAAAACGCTTTAATACTCATATTATTGCGATTTTTTTCCGACATCAAGCCTCTAAAACAAGTTCGTGAACTAGTCTCCAGCACTGGCGGGGCTCAGCGGTAGAATACTAGGCTGGGACGCAGTGGAACCTAGTTCAAGTCTCACTGTGTCTTTGATGCTAGGTTTCTGTTTTCTTATTTCGCGATAGTGGTTACAGACACCGGCGGCAGCGGCGGACAACTGTGGCACCGCGGTGACTCGAGTTTGGATCTCATAACAGCTTTCACTGTAAAACTGTTGTTCCGTGATTATGGTGCAGTTCTTAAAGTGACGGGCGCCCTTCTTTTAATCTGTTCCTCGTCAGAACAGAAGCATAGGAAACACTTTTCATAATTATCGTTACCATGAAACAAAAAAAACAGTCCCCGAAAGAGCAACTCTATTGTCAAAACTGAAGAGATGACCTGTGTAAGCAGTACTCACTTGGACCCTGTGGTTCTCCTTGTCGCACACGTAAATGAATCCCAGCGAGTCCGTGGTGATGCCCCAGGGATAGTTGAAGCGAGCGTCGGTGCGCCCTTCGCAGCCGAACGCCCTGAGGAAGCGGCCCGACGGGTCGAAGATCTGCACGCGGTGGTTGTACCGGTCGGACACGATGAACTGGCCGATGCGGTTCACCGCCACGCCGGCCAGGCAGTCGAACTCGCCCTCTGAGCTGCCGTACGTGCCAAACTCGTGCTGAAAGCGGCCGGACGCGTCGAATACCTGCGACGCGCAAGGCAAGGTTTTTCTCCCTGTCCAAGGCACGCAGAACGATGTAATTCCTAACGAGGTAACGCGATGAGTGAGCTGCCTTATTCAACAGTAAACCAGACAAGTCGGCTCAAAAAGCATTCAAAGCTGTCTTGTGCTTTTTGAAGACTACAGGCCTACGTGACCACCTTTAACCTTTGTGTAGTGCCACCACTGCATGCGCACCAGCCGATTGACTGACAATCCTCCTTTTTTTTTGTTTTTTCTCTCTCTCTCTTTCTCTTCTCTTTCCTCTCTCTCATCTTTATGCCCCCTCCCATTCCCCCAGCGTTGGGTAGCAAACCGGGCATGTGCCTGGTTAACCTCCCTGCCTTCCCTCTTGTTGTTTATGCCCCCAGACAAGTCAGTCTGAAGAAACGTACTGCCCTGATGTTCAGTGTTGGTAAGAAAACTTGGCGTAATGAGAGAAACAAGAAGTATGAATTGTCAAGATGAACGTTGTATACTAGAAAAGAACTGGACTTCTGTAAGCTGATTTCATATTTACGTCATTTTCAAGCTAATATAAATGACAATGTACAAAATTTGCATGAAATAACTTTGCTGTGTAAATCTTTTGTGTAAGTCATTAGATTGTTTTTTTTTCATTAACTGATTGCTTACGCTTGATCTATTTCAATTGCTTATAATTTTAAATTCCGTTGCCTTGTAAACACCGGTGTTTAGCTGTGTAATGTCAACAAGTAAGGGTCTTAGTGAAGCCGATTTATGGCTTTTTGGCTGCACCCTTTCATGTGTACGCTGTATGGATACGAAATCAAATTTCTATTCAGGCTTCAACGCATTATGCAAAATACACGTCCGTGCCAAATTTTGTAATCACAGCTTTCACAATACCATGGTTCTGACGCGAATCCAGCGAAGGTCCCAATAGAAGCTTTTGAGATAGTGGTTTTTGTTGAACAAATTGAAATTCTGGCCTTAATAGTTTCACAAGAACTTACTGTGGACTTCAACACGCGGCTGTAATAGCAATGTCACACACCGCGAAAGACAAGATTGAACTATGACTGAGTGTGCGCGCGTGTGCTGCCGAATGTGCTGTGTTTATCTTTCTTTCCTCTCTCCTCTCTATCTTTATTCTCCCCCATCCCCCTCCCATGCAAAGGGTAGCAAACCGGCTGCCTATAGGCTGGTTAACCTCCCTGCAATCTTTTCCTCCTATTTTTATTCTTTTCCTACTGCGAGTACTGCATACTTATCTTCGGTAGAAGTAAACTGCAATTCGCTTTTTGGCGATTGCCTGTTACTTATATGACGTCACCGTGGCTCTGTATACATCCCGATGACGCAGGAAAAAAAGTGAACAAAAAAAAAAACACAGCGACAACAGTTGGGAAAATTTGGTGTGTTCGGTAACCATTGTATAGATGCGCTCGCGAGATGAGATTTGCCAGGTTGCGACTTTTACACAAATATTTGGACACGCTGTACGTTTTAATCTGGAAGCGTAAATCTCAAGAGAGCAGCTTTTGGCAGTTTCGTAAGCTTTGAAACCAATTACAGTGATAGCAGCATCCTTCCGCATCAACAACAGAGCAACATGAGTCCAAGACTGAAAAAGAATGATTGAATGGGTTATTCAAAACAATAAAATGTATGCGACTCCTGAAGGGAACGCCAAAAATTTAATCTGCTCAACGAAAACCAATTACGTTAGCGAAGGCTATAATCTTTGTATTTTTCTTCTTCTTCTTAATTGCTAAATATTTTTACCCTCGTTTCTTTTTAACGTATTTGCCGCGCCGAAGGCGCAGCAATGCGTTGTAAGAGCAGTAAACCTAACCTATAGCCTTCTAACTTACTAGCGTCGCCGAAGGGCCGACCGTTGGTAATACGTACAAGAGCTCATCGCTCATCAAACTACAATACTTCAAAGGCATTATTACGTACATCTTAACCACGACGGGCTTGTGTGATGGTCTATCACTGGGTGACACCCCCCTTTTCCTGTGTGTGCGTGTGCGCGCCTACCTTTAGCAAGTGTACAGCAAGCGCTCTTCATTCCTCGTGAAGCTTAGTCACTGTCCTCGCTTTTCTTGCTCTCCTTTATCCATGTATATAATCGCTTTTTATCATTACAATATTTAGCTAGTCTTTCAGATAGTTTTGTTTTTAGGTGTTTCTACTAAAAATGAGAAGAAGCAGGCTCGGTAATAATTACTGCTGTCGCGAAAGGAAGAAAAGTGAGTAGAGTAGGCGGCGAATCATAAGACGCTAGCTATAACCACAAACTTGCTTTTCTGAGGCTGGTACATAGCAAATGTTTTTTTTAAAGGCTTCAAGAAAATCATAATGGTTGCAGAGAAGTATTTATTTTCTTACCGCAAGAAACGCGAACATAGTTTAGTTTTAAGGAAACGTGAACCATTAGCGTCTGCTTCCTTTGGCTGCAGATAAAGCACTAGGAAAGTATAATACGAAATATCAAGTTAAAAGCGAACGTGCACGTTCTCTCGCTCTCCCACCTATGTCTTTCTCTCTACATTTCCCTCTTTCTCCTCTTGATTTCATTACAAACCCATTACACCCTTCTAAACAACCCACATTCTCTAAAGCTTCATCCACGTTCTTCGTGGATGAGCTTAAAACGTTGCACACGCATGACTTACTTCTCTTGCTTTTTTTTCTTTTCTTCTCGATGCAAATCTTACGAAGAAACCTTTGTTGTTCGTAGGAACATACCACGCAAGCGCGCACGCCCTAACACACAAACAAACACAAACTGTCCTTAACTAACCAAGACTAATCTCTCACTACAAGTTTGTAGTGCACAGACATTCTGCGTAAAAAACTTTAAATACTGTATAAGTCAGTAAACGAGCAAAAAAGGTCGTTGCAGAACAAAATCACTAGTCATCGTGTTGCACTTACCGACGGAAACAAGCCGGAACGCATGTAGATCCACTTGCACGTTTCATTTGACGAAAGGGTCTTCCAACACCCGAGTTCGCAAAAGGATGCACTTAGGTAGCTTTAATATAGTTATTTGCCTGCGAGCTGCCAGAGTAACTGAGTGGCTTGCACGTAATAGAAATCTAAAAGCATCTATCGACGGAAACTGTGAGAGCGACAGAAGCCGAGTGACGCACCGTGCACTGTCTTGAAAGCTTCAGACAGAAGCCTTGAACAAAATGCATCTAATTACACCTCCTTGCTAGACAGACGTAAATATTTACCTCGTGAAACGTCAGTCACTACAGGACTGTGACAAAATGTTGCACTCTTCCGAGAATCACAAACCGATTTCGAACAACTAACTTTCCGGCGAAGCATTTTCTTTCGAGTTAATGCTATAAGAAACTCATTTGCCTGATATTAAATTGCATACAATAAGACGTCATATATCATTTATCCAGTTGAAACCTTGCAATCAGGTAACGTTTTACAGTAGCTGTGACACTACTTTTGCAAGGCACCAATTTAACGACAGGCAGTTTACTTCGCGAAAAACAACGAACATACCCTCAGTGTTCATGATTTTTAGCACTGTAATAAGTAATTGCTAAAAGCACAGGTGATGAGAACAACCATAACGAAATATATTAGAATCCAATCTGATTTCGCCACATAATACACATCGCCATATATCTTTGGAACGCTTTAAAAGCTTCCCAATGTACGTGAGTCACTTTGGAAATTGGGAGTATACTACGTACCATGAGGGTATTAACACTGCAATGGTCGTAATACGTTGACGCAGCCTGGCCGCACGTTCCCAATAAACGTTTGATGCCAACACAAACAGAACAATCTTCAGAGAGTGAATTTCTTGCTAAAAGTGCGGAAATTAGGTGACAACAACAATATACGAGAAAACATTTTGTCAATCTCGCAATCACCAGTATTCGCTGATCAAGGTAAATGGTTCAGGCGCCTAGTGACATACTCGAAAACATAAACAGCACTAACACAATTCAATACCTTTACTAATTAGATGAGCGCTATGTATAGCACAAAGAAACGGGCCGGCAGTTTGTGTTTATTGTCCTCATAGAAAGAAGCAACTATATTTTCACGTATCAAGCAGCTTCTTTCGCTCACGCCCAATATTATAGGTTTCACGCATGCTTAAACATACATTAAATTTCTATGCAACCGTAGCGCACTCCTTCCGTTAGCCATCATAATGTACCACTTAAATGTTGTTTTACCCCTTCTTTACGACAAACTGCAAAATACTTGCCAATAAAAGACAAGACGCCAGTCATGTTCATAACACCAAGCACAGACTGTTGCTTAGGGGCCCCGCATTGAAAAGCACCAGTGATGACCACAGATGGGTTTCCTTGGTGAGATTAAGGACTCTTAAGGACGCCAATCAGGTACACACGCATTCCGAATGAATGGTTTAATCACGGCGCACAGTTGGACTATAAAAGGTCCCCCCCAATATCGCCACTGCAACGCACATAAAACGCAGCGAAGATCTTCACGCGAGATCTCTTCGTAGTGAAGTAAGAAAGAAACCACAGGGTGTCGCATTCCGTCCGAGTATACGGCCGGACTGCTGATCATATAAGGGGTAAATAAGATTGCAGTTGCGGGTCCCCATGGCGACGTGGCAGGTTTCTGGATAGCGCAGAGACAGCCGCATTCTCGCAATATTTATGGTCACATACTCCTTGGGGGCCTATAAGCCTTTCTTTTGCTGTCGCTGTGAGTGTCGACTGTTGCGTAGCAGTTAATCACCAGCATTAGTCACGCCGGCAAGTCTTATATACGATGAGCGCAGCATGCAGTAGCATCAAACACACGTTTGCAGGCGACGTTTTGTTGACTCGATTGCGGGTCATGTCACGGAGCACAACGAAATGTCAGAGTTTCGATCGTAGCTGGGCCACGTTCGTTTATTGAGCAAGTATATAAAAAAGAAAGTAGTAACGAAAGCATCAAGACTGCAACTCCGATAGCTCAATTTCCTCGGAGGCCCGCTCTGAGGTCCGAATGATATAGAAGACTAGCTGAAGTTGAAGAACTAAGTCCACTCACCAACACTCCTTCGACCGAACGGATCCCACTCGCATTCATTTCTCACTGACAATAGCTCACAGGATTGCATATGATGGAAGAATTGACACGTCTCTTTTTTAGGAGAAGTATGCCGCATACATTGAATAAGGAGGAAGGGGAACGCGGTTCTCGAATCTCCCTCGTTTATAGCAGCGCGCCCTTTCAAAAAGCTATACTCAGGAACGACCCCAAGTTTCGCGAACACATTACCGACTCAAATTTCGTCGTAGAAAAAAAAAGTGCAGATGTCACTTTACACCTTTAACCGTATTACGTTACGAAGTTGAAATTTTGAAAAACGGTAATAAAGTAACCTCGCTTCCTATAGGTATTCTAATTTCCATTCGCGGAAATCTGTATTCGTCATACGTAATGCGTTCGCAAAAATTTTGAGACTGAAACAAAAAAAAGTTGAAAATGCTCCGTTTTCTTCGCGGAGGGTATAAAGTTCGAGATTCTAAAGTAGGCGTGGGATGGGGAGCCTGGCTGACTTCGTCAGTGATATGCCGTGCCGGCATTGTTGCCTTATTTTTTTGCGCGTCAGGTCTGTCGCGCAGCAGCAGCAGCAGAACAGCAGCAGCAGGGTTTGCTAGGCACACACAGATGGCGGGTGCGCGCACACAAGCCAGCAGTAGGTGCCGTGTCACTGGGGCAGCCCTGGCAGGCCACTCGGTGGTTATGGGGTGGGCGGGGGCCAGTCCGGGTGTTAAGCCGATCGCTGCCAGCGCTTCGAGGGAGAGGAGGGGACCCGGCCGCGGCCGACTTCAACTGTGCCGGTGACTCTGAAATTTGCAAAACGATTGCAGACCATCAGGTGGGAGGGCTGCATCAGAGCTTTCTAGAGTTACAGTCTAGGCTACCCTTATGTATATAGGATAGTTGCGCGTCTGTCTTCCAAACGCTGCTAGCATCCATGCATCGCGGGGAAGCTTATACTCGGGCCAATTTTTGTATACCCCTAACGCAGTGGCTGCAGCAAACTGTATTGACACTAGCCATCGCTAATCAAGTTCATAGCCGGGAGGCTACATGACTGGAATGTAGATCGGAGACTGGCTGGAGCATGTCACCTGCGAAAACGGTGCAAGTTGGTCGCTGAGCTGTGGTTGCTAAGCGGACCTGCGTGCAATAGTGCTACCTAGAAGTAGCATATAGAGTAACTCTACAGCTTCCTACTGCTAGAGGTAAAACTGGCGGCTAGATACATGTATCAGCGATTTTTTTTAGCCCGGTAGCGTTCCTTTATCATTTATTGTTAACGGCCAATCGTGGCGACAACTTAGGTGAAGTGTCATTCAGAACACTGGCGAAGTGAAAATAAAGATAGACTCTGCATCAGGTAGGCCCCAGGAATTTCTGTCGGTGGACGCAGTGAGGATAGCATGATTATTATATTATGGATAAATATTGAACTCATTTCCTCTAGCCTTAGAGCTAATTTTCCAGCGCGGAGTGTCAAGATGGTCAGTCTCACTTCCTTAGCCCTGCTTCCCCTTCCTATCCCTAATATAGGACCGAATACAGCCCTAGAATTTCCGCTAGTAGCAGTTTTGGGAGAAGCTCCCCAGAGGGATGCAAGAAACAGGAGAATCCCTAGTAGTTATAATGGCAGCTTTTAATTAAAATAATTGAGAGAACTGATGGCAGGGATATTTTTTCCTTTTAATTTGCAGTAATTCGCAGCCGTACAAAGTAAAAGAAACACACCCACGCATTTTGACTGCAAAGCACCTATTATTTTTCCCATGTTGCCTACCTGCTGGTGGTTTCACCGTACTGTGTTTAGACAGAACAATGCAGTTATGCGAAACGATACAGTTGGCGCCAGTCTGCCCACCACACGTCAAATTATCAGAGATCTTCAACCGCACCCTCTTTTCTATGCCAACATTTACGAAGTCCTCACAGCCCGTAAAACTATAACCACAGCCATTTAACATCCAAACCTCACATGTTGTGTTTTGCACGAAATTTCTGACACGTCTGTGTTTTATGTCTGGGTCCATGCAGGCTTCACTAACGTCAATTCCTTCACAGAAATGACGTCGGTAAAATGCACTAACAGAAGACGAAGACAAGCAAGAAGAATAATTTTCACAATTTGGATTACCCAGCAGTCAAACCCACGACATGTTGGTCTACGACGATGGGTGTCTGGCACCCTACCCATAGGTTTGGCGTCGACAAGGCAAGGGCATCGATGGCCGAGTTTCGCGCACGGAAGAATTTGGTAAAGCGAGATAGATTTCCTCGGGAAGCTGAATGCCTTACCGAGTTCACGGCTAAAGGCACGAACTTGGTCTCTCACGTTTCTGAAAGCTGTGTGGTATACGCATGAGCACCGGCGTAGGCAACTGCCCTATTACTGAGGAAGTTCCAGTGTGGCAGATTTCAGAATGTTTGAGTTCCGTGGTCTTTTGTGAACAATTTTCAATTCGCCTGCCAAGGGCGTGGTCTCTTGCTGGTGTGGGATGACGGTGCAGCCCCACGCAAGACTGCTCCACGCAAGACTGTGCCCACGGATGTTGCTTCCAAGAAGCGCTACAACTGAGAGAGACAGTGATGACACCATACACTAACATCTTCGAGCCTGCGAGGAGCCGCAAGGGAAAGATGTGATTTCTGAGCATGTCACCGAATTCGAGTGATTTCACCATGCAATTTTTGCAGAATATCGAGGTACTAACCATCCTCTTCATGCCACTTCTCACCAGTGACAACATGAGGCGCCTCAACCGGCAAGCCGCGTCTGTGCAGCCAGAGGCACTGGTGCCGAACGAAGTAAACGAAGTCAGAGGGAATAACTGCAAGCACATCCTAGTAATTGACGTCAATCATGTGAGTGCGCTAGACAGATTGCGTGAAGTTACGGAACTTAACGGGATGGAAGTCCACTCTCATATACTGTTGGGAAAAGAAGTGAGCACTGGGGTAATACAAGATTTTGACGAAACCATTATCAACACGGACCTACTAGTCTTGATCAAGCCGGCTTCAGAAGATACCATTATTGCAAGTATATGTTGTATCGGAACATCATGATGCGTAAGAATTACGTTTGAGGGCGAATCCCTCCCATCACACGTAAATGTGGGCCACTTCCGACACCAAGTTCACCCTTTTGTACCGAAACCACTTCAGTGCTGGAAGTACACGAAGTTAGGTCACGTAAGTGCTGTGTGCACGACCTCTAGTGTCTGTTCCCGATGCACTAGGCCCCACAATAAGTCAATAGGCTTGATTGGGCGAGTTGGTGATACATGATTGTTTTTAAATGAGAGCGCACTACTTAGACTCGAACAGAAACACAGGAACCTGTCATTTTGTTTGCGTCTAAGTTGTGCGCTCTCATTTTAAAACAACCCACAATAAGGACACGTGTCTGGCCACGATTCTGGGGAGCTCAAATTACAATAGGCCACATGATTGCTCTTTGAAGGACTGCCCTTTGATTAGAAGGAAGCTATCAATACTGAATAAAATGGCTATATATGACATCTCACACCTAGAAGCAGCTGCATCCATTACGCTGGTCCCATCGCCGGCACTGCACCAACGCCTCCAAAACCTCGTCCCTTCGCTAAGCACGTCCAAAACCACCTCCACCCTCCCACTCGGGCCAAGCGCTGTCGGTTCTAAGAACAAAGGCGCGTCTGTTATAGCAGTGGAGCTTACGCTTCGTCCTTATCACCCAGTCTTAACGCAGCCGTCTCAAAGGACCGTGGCACCTCTACCATCAATGCAGTTGACGCTTGGCCTGAACTATCAAAGGCATGCGCCTGATGAGTGGCATCAGACTTCGACAGTGATGGACACTTCATCGTTACCTCATAACCTGAGGGACGAATACGGACAAGTTATCGGCATGGTCAGCACCCTGGTCAGTGCTACGCGCGTGTTGCTAAGCAAGATGCAGACACCAACAGCTCGAAGCGTGTTGCAACTGCTTGACACCCTCACTCCAGTTCTCGCAAGTCTTCAGAAGTCTAGTGTCCGAGAACGCAAGCCGCACCATCATGACTTCACCATCGGCAAGATTTTGGGTGAATGAGACCTAAGATACAAATCACGTAATGCAACGAATGTGCTGATTAGATTAAGGGACGCGCATGGCCCACCGTCTGTGATATTCAGCCCAGAACTGCCGTTACGTCGACGGCATCAGTGCCTTTTCTGTCCTTTTTTCTCCTTAACTTTCATTTCCCTTACCCCTTTCCCCAGTGCAGGGTAGCTTACCAGGCTCAGCCATGGTTAACTTCCCTGCCTTTCTTTCATCCTTGCTCTCTCTCTCTCTCTCTCTCTCTGCGCTTTTACTGAGAAGCGCACACCTTTTCCGCTTCTCCCCTGAAATGACGACGCTTTTAATCAGTGCATATCGAGCACCAGTGTTTATTATATGCTTGTCAGTGTTGTTTTTTGCGGGGACTCACCATACCCCGTGTATAGGTGCATGTTAACAACTTCTACCACAATGGCTTAATCATGATTATGGACGTTAGTCGCCGGGCCGAAGAAGTGCCGCTATGCGTCAACGTGGGTTCACCCACGCCAAGTTGTGTTATAGCCGCAAAACACATACCGACATTTTGTACACCCTCGTGTATAAATGCACAATATACAGGGGACTACATCTGTGAAGGCATGGTTCATATTCGTGCTTTACCGTGTCCTATTATGTAGGCGTCAATCACGTTCTTTAAAGGGTCCCTCAACGACCCACAGGTCGAAGTGTAGTTGCGGTGGGGAAGTTGTGCACGAGTCTTCACCGAACACGCAGTGAGAAAATTTCGAAACGTTTTCGTAATACAGAAGTGAGACACGTTTGATGATCGAAACGCTTCCATTCGCTACCCTCCACGTGGTCTCTTCTCACAAAACCGATTTTCCCACTTCTCCGAGTACCCCTCCCAATCTTGCCTGGCATATATACTTAATCGCTGACGTGAAGTTAGAAAGATACGTTGTCCACTTCCGGGTTGCCGTGACTACGTCGACGCAGTGCTCCTTGGCTAACCACTGTTGCCATGCCGGCCCGTGCTTTGAGGATTCATGCTGGTTTCGACCCTGTGTTCCGCGTACAGCTTCAAAGGATCGCCAACCTGACGGATACGTACGTGAACTCGCCGTACCAGGAGTCGCCGCCACCGCCACACGACGAACTACAACAATGAGTCTGGATAGCTGCTTGCAGACTAACCGAAAGTTGTAGGTTCTTGCTCGACCAATTGCAGCATGGCTTGTGCTACGCATCGAAGATCCAGCTTTGCGACGTTGTACGGAGGCCGGAAAGGCTCGAAGGGAGGAGGGTTTTTTTTTTCTCTTTTTCTTGGAATTTGTGGGGCGCCCGCTGCTCATAGCGCTGCCAAAGGTGACATCGTTGATCATGATGGCATTTTTCACACAATGCACGTGTTTACTTGAAGGAAAAAGAGGAATAGTATAACAAACATGGGGAGATCAACTAGGCCACTTCGAGTCTGCTACCCTACTCTTTAATGTTACCCAATACATTCTGTCTGCGATGCGACCGATGTCGCCTGAGATACTCCGTGTGACGATGCGCCACAACGCAAAGCTTTGGTTACGCTATCCTCTAGCTCCCCATAATTTAAACGCTTATCGAAATAGCGAGTTCAAAATACGCATGCAAAGCACGCTAAACGGCCCGTGGCGCGTTCAGCGTCCGCACGCTATTTTTCATATTTAACGTTACTGTGCTTGCGTGGTTAACGTGGCGGTGGATTTGGACGCTCGCTTCGTACTGAATTTATCGTTGGTGCGGACGGATCTACTTCTTCCGCATAGCAAAAGACTGTAAAAAATGACTTCGCTTATGGATGCGAGTGTTATGAATAACTTTGGCGTAGTGTCTTTTGAGATCGCTTCCCGTTTCGAGCGTCTCTAGGCCTGATTAGAAAATTGGTGTAAGCATCATCATCAACAACTACCTGTCTACAACCACTGCAGGGCAAAGGCCCCTCCTCTAATCCGCCAATCAACCCTGTATTGTGCTTTCTGCTGCCACGTAATATTTGCGAACTTTTTGATCTCATCGGCCCACCTAACTTTTTGTCTCCGCTCCATGCGTTTGCCTCCTCTGGGAATTCAGTCACTTACCCTTAATGACCAGCGGTTACCCTCTCTACGCGCTACGTGCCCGGCCCATGTCCCTTTCTTCTTAATTTCAACAATCATATCCTTAGCCCCGGTTTGTGCCCTGACATGCTCTGCTCTCTTCTTGGCTTTTAAGGTTGCACCTACCAGTTTCCTCTCCATCGCTCGCTGCATCGCCCACAATTTAAGCTGAACCCTTTTTGTAAGCCTCGAGGTTTCTTCCCCGTAGGTATAAGTACGGCCAAGATGCAGCTGTTATACACCTTCTTCTTGAGGGTTAGTGGTAGATTACCATTCATGATATGAGAATGTTCGCCGAATGTAATCCACCCAATTCTTATTCTTCTACTTATTTCATGCTCATGGTTAGGCTCCGCGGTTACTACCTGACCTACGTAGGCATATTCCTGAACAACTTCCAGCATCTCTCCACCTATCGCAAAGTGTTGTTTTCTGTCGAGACTGTTGCACATTACTTTAGTGTTGTGCACATTGATCTTCAGAACTACTTTTTTGCTTTCCGTGTCCAGCTCTGTGGTCATGAGCAGTAATTCATCTCCTGAGTTAGTCATCAAAGCAATGTGATCAGCGAATCGCAGGTTACTAAGGTACTCTTCATTAACTCTTATCCTTAACTCTTGCCAATCTAGGCAAGAGTTAGGGATAAACCCTTAAAACCTCCTGTAAATACACGGTAAATAACATTGGAGAGATCCTGTCTCCCTTCCTTACGCCCTTCTTTATTGAAATTCTGTCGTTTTCTTTATGGAGAACCATGATGGCCATGGATCCACTGTATATTTCTTCCAGTGTGTTGATATAACGTTCGCCAGTTTCCTGATTCCGTAGTGTCTGCATTACTGTTGATGATCTGATTGAGTCAAATGCCTCCTCGCACTTTATGAAGCAATGTATAAGGGTTGGTTGCCTTCTCGCAATGTATAAGGGTTGGTTGTATTTCACGCATTTCTCTATTACACGGTTGGTAGTATGAATATGGTCTATTGTGGAGTAGCCTGTACGAAATCCTACTTCGTTCTTTGGTTGAATGAACTCTAATGTCACCTTAATTCTATTACCTATTACTTTTTGTAAATAGCTAGTAGAGAACGGACAGTAAGCTGATCCCATTCACAATATCCCACATCTCGTTCCTACGCGTAGGGTAGCGAGCCAATTACTTTGGACTGGTTAACCTCCCTACCTTTCTTTCTCAACCATTTCTTCTCTTCTCTGTACTTTCTCTCAAGCAGGTGACGCATTTACAATTTTCAGCGTTTTGTTAAAACGCTTTCTCTTTCACCACTACCAAAGCTATAAATTTTATACTATATTTGCAGCTAAAATTGGGATGCACGAGTCCAAATAGCATCACCTTTGCCTTGGTGCTTTGTTTATGCGTAATATAATTGGTCATGTGAAATGTATAACAACACATGAGCAGCAGGTTGTCACGAAGGTAGCATCCTCGCAACTAGTTTTTTTTTTGTTTTCTTTCAGGACCAATCAACATCATCTTTAACCGAGAAAAAAAAAGGTTATAGGAGCAGAACATAAATATCCTATCCGTAGTTCAATATCATGTAAACATAGCATAATCATTTGGCGGATGGCGTTAATGCACATCTCTTACGCAACAGAAAAAATATGCATAGCTTGTACTCGTTTTTTTTTATTTTTTGTGTTACAGTATGAAAAATGTCGAATAGCTTCTTGTATGCACACTGCTTTTAGTGGGCTTCGCATCGGAACACTCTTTCACAATTATTTTTGTGGTTTGAACCAATGTTCTTAGAACTAAGCCGACTGAAATAACCATCACATAATTGCTTTTATAGAGTGCGACAGTGGCCCTATATAATGGCGTGGTTTAAAAACTATTAATCATAACAAAACTTTCGCGCATGACATTTGAACAGTAAAACTTCACTCTCCGCGTTGAAAGAGGCCGGCTTGCCGAAAACATTCTGCCCAGCCTCGTATATATGCTGTAGGGTGCATATTCAGGGGGGGGGGGGGGAAGCTCAATTTTTGCGCATAAGGGCAAATTCCAACCATTCTTGGGGGACAGACGATTATTGATGGCAACGTTTCAATTGTTAAGGACAATTACGTCAAAAATGATTGAGCCCCTAGCAAGAAAAAAGAGCTGTGTGCTCAAAATACGGAAACATCATTGAACCGAAATAAAGGAATAAAAATTGCATTTCCATCCCTCCCTTACTACTATGCTTTGTCTTGATCGTTCTCTTTCCTTAAAGATTGTCAGTGTGTGGAAAATACAAATTAGTGCATTTGGTATAGATAAGACATGGACAAATCTAAGTGTTGCCCATTCAAGTGGTCCTTTCGCACTTGAAAAATAGACAATAAATTATCAACATCCAAAACATGAAATGCTGTCTCACTTCGGCAATGTTCTCACCTTTTATTTCTTTTCAGAAGTCTTGGTTGCAACAGGAGTCTGCCACTATCCTGCTTCATTGCTTCAACACATGCGTTTTCACACCACTTACTTGCGTAACAAGCAACTAATGACTTTAGCATTTTGTTTGGGCCAGAGTCGCTATGCAAGAGCGACTATTATTTTACAGAAGATACATGCAGTACTTACAGAAACGAACCTGAGCAGTAAGCACAAAGAAAATTTGTATGACAATGACAATGCTTTTGAATGCGAAGCATTTCTTTGCGTACTGCACGCACTTTTGGTCTCTCTCTCTCTCTCTCTCTCTCTCTCTCTCTCTCTCTCTCTCTCTCTCTCTGTCTGTCTGTCTGTCTGTCTGTCTGTCTGTCTGTCTGTCTGTCTGTCTGTCTGTCTGTCTGTCTGTCTGTCTGTCTGTCTGTCTGTCTGTCTGTCTGTCTGTCTGTCTGTCTGTCTGTCTGTCTGTCTGTCTGTCTGTCTGTCTGTCTGTCTGTCTGTCTGTCTGTCTGTCTGTCTGTCTGTCTGTCTGTCTGTCTGTCTGTCTGTCTGTCTGTCTGTCTGTCTGTCTGTCTGTCTGTCTGTCTGTCTGTCTGTCTGTCTGTCTGTCTGTCTGTCTGTCTGTCTGTCTGTCTGTCTGTCTGTCTGTCTGTCTGTCTGTCTGTCTGTCTGTCTGTCTGTCTGTCTGTCTGTCTGTCTGTCTGTCTGTCTGTCTGTCTGTCTGTCTGTCTGTCTGTCTGTCTGTCTGTCTGTCTGTCTGTCTGTCTGTCTGTCTGTCTGTCTGTCTGTCTGTCTGTCTGTCTGTCTGTCTGTCTGTCTGTCTGTCTGTCTGTCTGTCTGTCTGTCTGTCTGTCTGTCTGTCTGTCTGTCTGTCTGTCTGTCTGTCTGTCTGTCTGTCTGTCTGTCTGTCTGTCTGTCTGTCTGTCTGTCTGTCTGTCTGTCTGTCTGTCTGTCTGTCTGTCTCTGATAAGTGGGGTTCAACGTCCCAAAACCACCATATGATTATGAGAGACGCCGTAGTGGAGGACTCCGCAAATTTTGACCACCTGGGGTTTTTTAACGTGCACCCAAATCTGAGCACACGAGCCTAGAGCGTTTCCGTCTCCATCGGAAATGCAGCCGCCACAGCCGAGATTCGATTCCGCGACCTGCGGGTCACCAGCCGAGTAGCTTAGCCACTAGACCACCGCAGCGGGGCATCTATCTATCTATCTATCTATCTATCTATCTATCTATCTATCTATCTATCTATCTATCTATCTATCTATCTATCTATCTATCTATCTATCTATCTATCTATCTATCTACGTCAATCACCCGGCGTACAGCAAAATTAGTACGGGAAGGTAAGATAGTTTGTCGAATACCGACTCCCTGGACATGATATGAATAATGAATATCACATTCTCGTCGCATACGCCGTCCAACACTTTTCAAAAAACAACGGCACACACCCGAGCGTAGCTGTGTGCCACTGGTATGCGGGTATGTGCGACAGGTAATAGACATTGCACCGCTATAGCGTTGAAGAGCTCGTTTCGCAAAAAATTTCGGCCTCATTGAATGTGAAAGAAAAGTTATCTTTGCGTCACTGAAAAATCGAGAAGGATGGAAATAAAACAAACCATCAAAATTCTAGGTCATAGTGGGGATGAAACCCGGGTCATTTGCGTGGCAAGCGGATGCTCTACTACACAGCCATATCTCTAGTTGTGAATATAGTTAAAATAATTACCTCTGCTTGGAAATGCAGTGAAAGTAACTTTCATGCTTTGCAAACAGATGCGTCGCGTCCTACATGCTTCACAATACAACATAAAATATTTCCGTAATAATGCGTTGTCCAAGTGTACATTTTCATCAGGCGTTATTATTTGGGTTGAATAAACTTTTATTAATTATTGTGATGACATTGAAGTTTAAAGCCAGTCACCCATTACAAAAAGTACACATGTTAGTGCACCCTTAAGGTCACGTAGTGGGAGCATATCAAGTTCGAAAAAAATATAAAGGTACACTAGGTGTTTGAAGTACGCACTACGAACATAATATCACTATTGCGTTCAGCTCTTAAAAGAGGAGTTTAAGGGTCCCCCAATTTTTATAACTACCCAGCGGAACAGCGAGAATACACATGGGTAACTTCAACGCTTCAGCGTTAAGAGAAAGCTGCCATAGGCAGCGTTGACCTGACGAATGAAAACAATAAATATCAGTGTCGCAGCAGGAATCGAACCCTATCATTATGTGTGGCAAAGAAGTATTTTGCCACAGAGCCACGCCAGGCCTAAAGCATAATTTTCAAATAGACCATAAGTTTCATGTGCAATCAATTGTGTTTCTAGTAGTGTCATATGGTGGTTTTGAGACGTTAAACTCCACATATCATTGCTTGTAGTAGTGGATATCTGATTTTATAAATATTACATATGTACTCCCATGATGCAGCCGTCACGTACAATTAACTTAAATTGTATTTAGATGCTATCAGGTCAAGTTGATTTGTGTAGCCGTGTTGAGGCCTACCTTCCTCGCACGCACCAGAGCAAACACCAGCGTAAACACCAGTGCTTCACATCGGCTTACCTATTCTAGTATTGCTGTTATTCATGTCGCTGCTGGCACCACTATGCAAGTGCGAACAACTGCTAATATAAAGCATACGTTGCTGTTTGACGAATGTGTGTGCGTGGGTTTGTACATATATTTAGCGCCGCTTCATCATGCCTCGCTTCATACAAATAAATAAAACACATTTAACATCTATTCCCACGCTTCGCATGACGTCAATTCCCAAGGTACGCGGGATCTGCCGAATTTTTCTACTACTGAATTGAGAAACGTCAAGATATGAGACAGCGATACACGTTATCTTTAATGAACGTTGTTTGACTGAGAACACTCTACATTTAACAAGAACGTTTCGTATTTGACGTACATGAGGCGTAAGCCAAATTTCATAGAATAACAAAGACTTAGGCTAACTGTGGGTTGATATTAGGCTCAGACTTAGGCTGTCATCTAACATTATTAACCGTATAAATGCTCGACACAACTCCAGTAAATACACAACCAATCCCACGGGAAGTACTAGCTTCTTTTGAGAAGCTTGGTTCATGCAAAATATCGCCCATTTAGCCACACAAACTTTGTGCGTTCCTCAGCCTCGGAAGTGGCAAGAGGCACGATTATGGGGGAAGCACGACTCACCTGTACCCGATGGTTGCTGCTGTCGGCAACCACGATCGAGTTGTCCGGTCCGACAGCGACACCCCTTGGCCACGTGAAGCAGCCGGGTTCAGTACCACGCGTGCCGATCTTGAGCTGCATACGGCGCTTTTGAAGATACATGCTTCGAGGAAAGCCATAGCTGCCGTACTGTCCATCGTGACGCGAAGAGCCGCTGCCGGCCTCCGGACCACGGCCCCGGGCAGGAACGTCCTCGTCCTCCGAGCTGTTGTCGTCGCTGCCGCTGCGGCTGTAGACTGCATGAGAGCTGCGGGACCGGGACACACTCTTGGGTCCGTACCCCGACGAGCTGCCGGGACCACTGGTTCCGCGGGAGCCATACTTGTTGCGCAGGTACTGCGCCCAGCTGGACGACGCCCCGGGCCCACCGCCAGAGCCAGCGTAGTCGCCCGCGTCTGGAGAGCTGTCCTTGACCGCATGGCTGCTTTTCGAGCGGGAGAGAGAGCCGCTGCCACTGAGGGCCGGTGAGCTCTCCGGCTGGCCGTAGCGACTCCGGTACGACGGCGGCGGCTGGTTGGCTTCATCACCGCTGTCGCCTTCTCCGGGTAGCATCTCGTTAGAGCTCTTGCTGCGAGTCAGCCGGCTCCTACGCAGCGCTGCCGCCGAAGACGACGTCGGATTCACCGCCGGAGACCTCGCAGTCGGGGTGGCACTTTCCTGCTGATTCTTACGCCGATCGGCTCGTGGCTCCGGCTGGTCCATGAGTGCCGAACTCCGGCTGCGGCTTAGAAAGCGGCTTCCGGGACCACTGTCCTCTCCTCTAGGTGGGTCATCCTCTCCAGCGCGCCTTCGACTGGCCAAGAAGGAGGTGCCGCCATACCGGGAGGAGGACACCATGGTGGGGTCATCCACCGACGAAGACGGCGTCTCCCTCCAGGATTGGAAGCGACTCCTGGGGCTTCCTTCCTCCTTGTCCCTGGCGTATTGTGAGTGCCTGCCCGACGTGGGTGTCGAGGAGCGCACGTCCTGGCTACCTCGCCGCGCCTGGGCGCTCCTATTGAGCAGCGCTGACACGGAGGAGGTCATGTCCTCTTCCTTCTTGGTACCCTGCTGCGTGGACGAGATCTTGCGCGTGGGCGTCGTGGGCGTCTTGGGTCTTTCGGGCTGGGCCGCCACAGTCTCTTCCTCCTCCTCGTCCTCTTCATCGTCTTCCTCCTCGTCCTCCTCTTCTTCCTCCGAGGTTTCTTCCTCGGTAGACGCCTCGGATTCGGTGTCCTCCTCTTCGCCAATCTGCGCTTGCTGCGGCTTCAAGCGGCTGAAGAACGACGACTGGTGCGCAGCGGGAGACGGGCCGCTCAGCGATCCGGCCCTCGTCATCACTTCCTCTTTCTTCCTGTCATCTGTCGGTCGGCGGCGATCGTCGTGGTCTAGAGATATGGCCTTGGCCAGCGGCGCACGAGTGGACCTGCGAACATTAGATGCGAGTCAGAACTGAGACTTGCCGAAATCTTACATATACCTCGCCAATACTGCAAGCCACTAAGACACTACGCGTGCGCATGCATGCAGGTTGCACTATAAAGCCGCATAAAAATAATTAGCTGTAATGTGTCCCTTGAATTATATTCTAACGAGTATTCATGTTAAGTCACACTAAAGAACGTCAATATTATAGTGCCAGATAGCAGTGCTTCTTATTTTCTTCACTCTTCACTTATTTTAGGGTAGCAAACCAGAAGGTTCCCTTGCGGGTACCCTTCTTGCTTTTCCCATATGACTCATCGGTTATATTTGGTATTGGAATGCAGCGTAAATACCAAGGTAGAAAGCATTATGCACCACGTAAAGAGCGGTAAAATATGTGAAGTTCTGGCACTCAGAGCTTTATGCTATTTAGAGTGAGCCTGATTGGAAGTTAATTGGAAGTGATTGCTTTATTTTGTAATTTAGGACTTTCGCATCAGTAAGAGTATTCAGTAAGGGCCTCTGTGCTTAACGATGAACAATATTATAAGCGCCGTAACAAGATCTTGTAAAACACTATTTACACAGTAGCACTCCCCTAGTAAGAAACCATCAAAAACTTAGCCCGAGTATGTGCCTTAGCTCGCTACGGTGCTTTCACAGCTTATGGCATATTTTTTTATGTTTATCTAGAAGGAGACTACTATGACGTTCTGTTTTAAATCATTTCTGTGAAGCTTTTGGTTGTCAGCCGCTAGTGACGCCCGTCATCATGCCATGCTGATTAATTGTTCACACTGTTGGGGTTTGCAAATGGTTTATTAGTTTCATCTAATGAAAGCAATACAATACGCGACAGGCGGCGTGCGGTTCATGGCCGATAGTCCGTTGTCCTTCCAAAAAAAGCCCGGGGCTGAGAGCCTGTGGATGCATGCCAGTCATGCGAATGCGCGCCACGGGCCGCAGGAGAGTGAAACAGCCGCGTTAGTTTGATGTCACTCGCCTGACGTCACTCGCAGAGGAGGGGGACTGAGATCGAAGCACCTTTCTTCGTACTCTAACCACTTTCATTTTGACTGAGCACGGTCACTCCATGAGTCAAAGTATATTGAAATCGTCATCCTCTCCCAGAAAACACCTTTACGTAAATGCAGTATAACGCACGTGTCGAATCAGTGTGTCAAGGTTGCATCATGTTGCAAGGATAGGAAATGAAAGATAGCCACCTTACGTTATCTTTGTACCACCGTGTAGCGACTAGAAGCCTGGCGTGATCTTATTTTAAAGGAAGACTGCACTTGAAAATGTCCGCGGTAAGATTCCAATCTTGTTTAGTCATGACGCAAGGCATTTTCCGATGTCATGTGAGTTCAGTTATATTATATGAATGCGCGAAACTACTTCATCAGTACTAGCAGCCTAAGCTAATTAAACGCACTGTTTATGTAAAAAGATAGACATATTTATATGTGAATCAGTTAGGTGTTTCCTCATAGATATACTTTTTAAGATTTCATTGACTCCAAAATAGTGTGAGTAAAACGATCAGTGATTTTGGCTAACACATAACTAGAACCTAAGAGCCAAACAGGCATAATCCCTGAAATAACGAAGCTGTGAACTGTTGCGTGTTCTCTCTATATCGCTCCCCTAATAAAACTTTTCCGAAAAGGTGAAAACAGGACAACAATTGCGCGCCTCATCGCATCAAACGAAACTTCTCTTTCTCGCCTTTGTGTGTACTGGTGGTGGGAAAGGCTACGATACTTTATATTGGGTAAACAGTCCTAAGTGCTTCGCGGAACAGCGCAGGTTTCTCACGCTCGTTTTAATGGGATGGTTATTCAGAGGCAGATTAGTTATCTGTGGGACGAGTTAACTCGAACAAAAAGAAAAATAAAAGCATAACTTTTCGATAGCATCAGTGGGTCTCTAACCTTTTCGTGGGATGCGCCTTTCGCTTTCCTTAACGAATACCGAAGCACCAGTTGACGGAGACTTCCACTGTCGCCTTGGAGCCCGAAGTTAACCTTCCATCTACGAAAACGGGAAAGACCACCAAGGAAATTCTGTCGGCGTCTTCCTTGCAGGATGTTGTCACTGCTTGCAATGCGTCCTCATAGTACCACACCCCACATTCAAAAGAGCGTGCATTGCCGCGCTCTCTTTTCGTTTTTGTTTGTTTTCTCTGGACACGACGCACTTTCGAACCAGCTATAACGTGTATCGCTCATTGGTGGACGCATTTTCGAATCACCTATAACATCGCTGGGTGGTGGCTTTCTCACGGAACACTCGGAGCGAACGCTGGTACACGTATTCGGCGTGCCGTCAGAGCTGTCTGGTGTGTCGGTGGATAAGGAGACAAAGACAGCGGCGACGTATGTTGATAATGAATTGTGAGAGAAGTGGTAGAAGAAAGAGAGAACGTAGTCTACGGGGGAAAGATTTCCTAACAATAACACTATTCTGGTTTTTATTGCGTTCTCTTGAGAATGAAAATGTCCCTCTGGTGCTTCTACACGGGTGCGCTGCCAAGTCTTGGGCGTGGCGGGTTCCGTGGACAGGCGCTGCGCTTTACATTCTCTTCGTCTCCGCCGACAGCGATGGCAGGACGAAGAGAAGGCCCGTGGCCGAGTTGGCGCTGCGGCATAAGCAGAACGAGGAGCTTACCAAATCGCACGCGATGCCCAAGCGAGCGTCGCTTTTGCGCGAACGCTCTCACATTAAACGCAGAATACGTTTCGTGCATGTCGGGGTAGCCTCGATACAAGAGTTTCATAGTATTAATGAAAGAGTGGTTAATTTCCAACCGGAGTAGCTGGTGATACTATAGGCGTGGCATATACGACTGGTGCTGACATCTTTAGTACATGCTCGAACGCTTGCTGGAGAAAGACAAGAAAGTCTACTATCTTCGCACGCTGTGAATAGTGTGGATGCGCTTTCTTATGTCAGAACGCAGCCGGAAAAGAGGTCATCATCTTTTCTTCCTAGCAAACATGGCTACTGAAATTGAAATATCTTAACCATACGAGAGAAGGGTACGTGTATGGACAAAAATGTGCGTATAGGAGTAAACTTATCTTGAGCTCAACGAACAGGAAAATAATATTCAATCTCATATGTGTTTGAGTGAGAAAAAGACGGTGAAAAGAAGAGCATAAGTCTCTTTGCTGTTTGATGCGTGTTAGGCAAAGTAACTGAAGAGGATAACGATATCAAACTTTGATATTAAAATGTACAAATAGGAATGCACAATGCCCATTTCTATAGCACGCCTACATGAACGACTGGCTCCCATTGTATCGAGGAAGTTACCATAATTTTCATCTATAAATGGTGCAGCAAAGTACTGATGATTTTAGCCATCCCATCTAAAGACCATGACTTTCCAAGTTAATCGAATTACGCCCAAGCAAAAAACGTATTCTGCGTCTCGTTATGTTGCAATCACTCCAAAAGATAGGTAAGAATGCTGGCGCGAGCAATATTTTAATTTCTGATTTTATGCTGTAGTACATTGGCTATTTGTGATTATCATGTAAATGTCGGAGAAAAAATCCGCTTAGCTTGCCTCAGAAACCGAGTCTATAACTGTCGTGCTGCGCGCAGCTTACATGCTTCAATCCCTCGAGCCTGCTTAATGATTGACGAGGCCTTCACTTATAATTTTTATAAATATGGAAATGAGTTTCTGTTCCGCAACTGTAGTAATTGCCCGTACACGTCTGGTATCGAAGATTTTAAAGTTTGACAAGGAGCAGTGAAAAAAATGAAGATAACGTTTGCGGCAACACATGGCTTTTGAAAAAAAGGCTAAAAACAAGGATCAGTCTTGGGGTCCCAGTGCAACACATTTCGTCGCAAGTGACGCCAACCTCACCACTACCGAGTGACGCAGGACTAAGCGGTACGTCGCTGTAGTCGAGGCACCTGCGGCGGCGACACGAGCTTGTGCTAAGAAAACAGCGGCGAACAGAGCCGCGCCGCCGTTTCACTCTCCCTGTCGGACCACGGCCCGGCACCTCTCGGTGTTAGAATCTGCTCGCCCATGCCAAGGGTGTATCATTGCAGGCAGGCCTACTTGGGTCGGCCACGAGCGCCGAGCGCCAGCTTGGGCTCTGGTCTTCCAGGCCGGCGCTCGAGCCAAAGCGAGACGTCCGGTAGCGGTAGTAGTCCGGCCTGTGCAGGCTCGTCCACCGCGAGGGTGCCGGGTCGTCGCCGCTGCGACCAGCGCGGGGACTCCAACTCAGGTCGTCGAAGCAGCGACGAGCCACCATGGCCGGCGGCGACTTGTCGCGCCTCCGCACCACGTAGTCGGTGCAAGATCGGCGGTACGGGCTGTGGCGCGACAGGGGACGCGACGCGGGCACAATTTCCTGCTCCTCCCCCTGAGCCCCGCCCTGCTCCGTCGAGTTGACAAGGCCGCGAGGCGGCGAAAGCACTGACCTGGCGGGCGTCGAAGGCTTGGGTGCCGTTGAGGACAGCTCCCTCCTGGACAGTGGCTCCTCCTCGATGGCACGGCGCTGTCGCGACCTCATCGAGTCACTGGTCGCCGTCGTTGTGCTGGCCGTCGTGTCTTCAGAAGCCGTAGAACTCCTCCGGGACTGCGCGGGTGTGCTCTCAATGGAACTCTGGCGTGGCGTCGGCGTCCTCGGAGAGTCCGGAGGTGTCGCCCGAGACGGGACGTCGTCCTTGGGTGCGAGTCGCCGTAGCTGCGATGGCCTCGTGTCCAGGGACGGCGGCGGTGACGTGGCGGGCGTAGAAGTGGACGCGGCCGCGGCTTGGTTGGCCGCCTTTTTCTGCTTCTCGACTTCGTCCTCACTAAGCTGCCTCGACGGTGGTCTCCTCGGTGGCGGCACAGGAACCACCGGAGCAGGAGGTGGTTCGTTCTCCAGCCGCTCCTTCTCGGCCTGTTTCTGCTTCTGCCTGATCTGGTTCTCGTGGAGGCGTTCCATGAATTTGGCCGAATCACTTAGCTTTACGACGCCGCTGAGCGGACCGCGGGTCGCATCATCTGTGTCAAACACTTTCTCCCGTGGAGGTGGTGGTTCCTCGAAGCGGACGTTCCGAGTATGGCTACTCAGTCCTTCTGAATCGTCGTCCATAAGCTCACGCGCGTAACGAGATCTAAAGCTATGATGGCTTCCACCCGTTCCTTCGTCCCTCCAGGACCTGTCTTCGAAGCGACTTCCATAGCGGTTCGAGAGTCGGCTGTCTGCATTGTCGTTATCCCGACCCCGATCAGGCCCGTATCTTCTTAAAATGGAGTTCTCACTATTGTCTCTATTACGATTTCTAGAATACATTGAAGAAGGACCCTCAAAGCTGCCATCTCGGTCGGAGTCACTGAGATGGCCACCGTACCGCTGGCCAATGTCTAGCATCGACCGCGTAGCGTCCTGCTTCTTTTGGAATTGCACCGCGAGGCGATGGTCGCTCTGACTTCGCATCAGCGCGTTGGCCGTGCCACCTCCAGATGAACCAAGGTTGAGCTGGGGTACGTTGAGATTTGATGACGATTGCGTGATTGGCGTGTTGAACTTGAGCTCTCCCAGGTTGGCCAAGGTGCGATGCAGCGCGTCAGGGTCCGTGTGGATCTGGAGCTTAACCCGCCTCGTAAAATCAGACGTGTCCGGATCAAAGTTCCTTAGGAATTCGAGAGTCTTTGAGAATATCTCCTTGTACTCGACGAGCTCAGAGTCCGTCCACTCAGTGTCGTCGTTGACGTATTTCTCAACGACGTCGCAGTTGGACGTAATGTTGTTGACCTCTGTCTCCACATCCTCGGAAAGCGCGGACAACTGCTTTAGCTCCTGCTGCAAGTACACGTCTATCTCGGTCTTAAGCTTATTGTGAACCAGCTGCAGGTCTTTGATGTAACGGTTGATGAGGTCATCCAGCTCCTCTTTCACAAGCGCGCAATTCTGCGATAGCTTGTCCTGGTTCTTGTTGTTCTGCGCGAGGTGGTCGCTCAGCCGGTTCAGACACCTGCGAACTTGATTGCAAATGCGGCTGATCTCCCGGCGCATGATGTCCAAGTGCGCCTCTTTGCACGTCTCGCAAATCTTCTTCTCGCAGTGCGAACATCGACTCACGAGGCTCTTCTCGCTGCACACGTGACAACGTTCCATGGACGAAGGCAGTGGCTCGGGTTCTTCTCCCGTGATGTCGCGGTGCAGCTCGAGGAACCTCATCAGCGTCACGTTGGTGGGAAACGTCTGCACGCCGTTGTACGGGATGCGGTGCTCGGCGCGACACTCTGGACATTTTATCTGCCGCCGCGCGTAGTCCTGCAACCCTTCCAGGCAAGGGTCGGCGCAGAACGAGTGCTGGCATGGTAGCAGCTTCGGGTTCCGGTATCGGTCGAGACAGATTGCGCACGTTAGCAGCTGGTCTAGCTGGCTCCACGCTGAAGTCATTGTGGTCGATGCTCTCAAATGGAGTCGGTTTTAAGAAATTCGGTTGTTTAGGCGTAGTCGTTCGTTGCTCTGGCTTGTGTGGAACCTGCGTTCATTCTGGCTGCTGCAGCCGAGGCGACGCGAAGGGGTCAGCATCTGGAAAAGAGAGAGAGAGAGAGATAACTCCAGATTACAAACCATGCCACCAATAACGCCGTGAATTTTGTTAGGGCGCTTGTTGCAAGTACTGAAGACAGAAAGTAGCACTCTGGCGTGTTGACTTGCCCACATTTGTGGAAATACTGTCACATGTACTTTGTGATCAGCAAAGAACGTTGCGAAGGACGTGTGGTCAGACGTTACGAACACTGTCGTTTAAAAGGTTCTAAAAAGATCAAGGCAAGATTGCTGCAGACAAAGGCCAAGGCAGCCTGCTCACTGTTATGGAGGCTACGAAACTACCCGCGCTAGCTGGGTCATAAAGAGAGCTATATTGAAGCTGTAGACAACGATTAATTCTGGCATCATCTGTAATGGCTGGGTAACAATTAAGATCACGTGGATCGTAGAAAATGCTGTGGCCAGGCCGCTGCTGATGAATTGTGAAACAACCTTCTTTGCTAATTGGGCAGCTTTAAAGCGCCCGCAAAATCGCGCAAATCATCAAGCACCACCGGCATATGGAGTTATACTACCCAAATACAAGGCAACGCTGCCGATGCTGTTGCTCATGACGACGGTTTTGGTGAATCATGGCGTAGTCTTTTCTAAAGGACGGGCAGCTTTAAGGCACCCACTCGTAATGCTTTTCACACGACGGCACAATGTAGCTTCAAACAATAGCGTTGTCTTATGGTGGAATAGTCGACTTTTACCGAGAATCCACTTTGACTTCATTGGGAACGTCACCACCAAAATCTTTTGTGATCATCCCATAAAAACAAAGGCGGGCGCCCGGGCAGGGGGTCTAGGGGGAGACCCCCTCCACCCACTCTAGTCACCTAAAAAAGGCAGGGTACGCAATTTAATTTCTGACCTTTATATTGACTTAATAGGGAACAGCACGCTTAGATGAAGCCCCCCCCCGCCCACGCTCTAAGAGATTTACCTGTGCTCGATCAACATAAGGTATAATTATTTCACGGCTTATTTCACGGGATCAAATCCCGGCTGTGGCAGCTGCATTTCCGATGGAGGCGGAAATGCTGTAGGCCCGTGTACTCAGATTTGGGTGCACGTTAAAGAACCCCTGGTGGTCGAAATTTCCGGAGCCCTCCACTACGGCGTCTCTCATAATCAAATAGTGGTTTTGGGACGTTAAACCCCACAAATCAATCATTTCACGGCTGTCCGACGATCGCAATGCATACGCTTTTGAATATTTTAGGCCGGTAATAATTATTTGTATGAGCGACTCTCTCAACACGTTAAGCTGGAATATAGGTGCCCCCCCCCCTCCAAAGAACAGCAGCAGAAGAATTTTTGTAGCCCAGTTGGTAAAACAAACGACGCGTGATTTGAAGTTCATGAATGCTTACCCCTACGACAGAAAGGGTGACCTTTTGTCCACTTGATTCATTTGAATTTACGACATAATTACTTCACTGTAGTTTAAAAGTACATTTATGTTCCATGCTTTTCTGGCTTGAACAGTTTGCTGGGATCACTTGGTTACATTCCCGAAGCATTTTAAAGAGAGACCTTCTTGGATAGCGTAGTACCTCAAAATTCATATATGTTCTACTTCATTTCTCGAATTTCATATGTTCTACTTCATTTTCGGACAACACATCTTTTACTGTTATCTACAGTTATCGTGTGTTGGTTTGGCTACCATATTTTTTATTTTTTTTAGATGACCATTCGTACTTCCCAACATATACGAGACAACTGAAGCGGCATCTGCGTTGGACTCGATACTTAACGTGCTAGTCTCTTAGCATATGCTGCAGAAAGACGCTAGATAATGCACAGTCACCTACTTTTGTACAGAAAAATATATCACGTCTAACTAACGTAAGTCAACATAAGTCAGAAGTCTAATAAAGAGGGATTTTCAGACATACACGCTTTTTTTAACTGCACTATTTTTGCATGCTAACATTAAAGAACCGTTAAAAAGTTCACAGAGCTAAATTGCTAATTAAGGAGAAATGTGAACAGAGATGCTTCCAAGCATTTCCGATGCCAGCTCTTTGTAGTTAAATATGAATGAACTGAATGGTCAGAGCGTAGTAGCGGAGGCGGTGCCTTGAGAATCTCCGAACATCTCCGCGCATTAACGCCCTATAAAGCAAAGCACACATAACCGGAGGAGAGAAAAGTTGTGCAAATTAGGAAGAACGCGAGCCTAAGCAAGAAGGGCGCAGGTAAGTGCGTTGTAATGGCCTGAATACGTTAAAAAACATTAGGAACCCATCGCAGGGACTCCTAAATGTTTTACTTGAATTCGCGGATGTTGTACTACAAATTATCGCAAAAGAGTGACTACTTGGGCTGGTTGGTATTGCATTTTGAAAGAAATTTACTTTTCTTAGTGCGCAAGAGAATGTTCGAGAAAGAAGATAGAGCAGTGAGATAGGACATGTGCGCTCTGTCCTATCTCATTGCTCTATCTTCTTTCTCAAACGTTCCCTGCGCACTAAAAAAAGTAAGTTTATTTAGAAAAACTACAATTTATCCCCATTTCAAAAAGCGGAAGCACGTTTGTGTTGCGCATAAGCATGTATATGACCAGAAGACAAAACTAGCTCGCATCTGTACCACAAATATTCTCTTTTAGATATATCTAAAAGTTATTTTGCTCTGAACCTACGTGCAAACGCAAGCAAGCCCTTTAGAGAAATTTCGATTTTTTTTATCTTATTCAAGGCGTTCAATTCAATGCAACATGTACCAGTGAGCCCACCAAGAACGACTTCACTCCCAATGTAAACACTAGCGAAAGTGTCCATTCAAATTTTTGCAATCGGTCCGTGTAATGTATCTGACGTGTATACAAACTTGAGATACATTAATGAGCTCTTTGTAATGTGAACTACTTTACCTCCACAAGAAACGTGACGTTCATTTGACCTAAAACGAAATAATCTACAGATGGTGGCTAACTGTGTATAAGCAATTTTTGTGCACACATATTGTCCATAGAAATGTATTTTCATGGAGATAAAAACTGATATATAGTAGTTCACGGACAACGTTTTGAATATATATACCTATAGCACTCCAACGTCCAACCATTATAAGAATGGTAACAAGAGCACAGTTATGGCACTGTTCACGATTCTTAAAGGTGAGTCATACAGTGAGCGCAAAAGAATGAGAATTAGTACTAAAAGAAAATAATACGTTTACATGCAATTCAGACAAGTTCTCAGTCCTGTTTCTGCACACCATACACTGTTTCATTTCGCGTGCATGAGCTCTTCAATCCTCCCGAAAAAACACGGCAAGCCACTTCCCGACCCGTGCATAATCTCACCACATAGATATCCGCAGACTTTCTATAATGCCATGATACACGATGGCCATAGGTGACGTCATGCAGTCGCTACAATAAAGGCAACATTGCACCCTAACCTCTCAGACAGTGCGTTCGGACTAGAACAGTCACACCCGACTGCGAGTATACAGTCGGGACCAATCAGAATGCACGGGAAATGCACACGTGCTCTAAGGCCAGCTGTAACGTAGAACGTTTCTGTCTACGCCGTGCCTCCATCTACGCATCCACCCGCTCATCGCGTCCCCACATTTCGTTGCTACAGCCTCACGAGGTGCGTCATTCAGTCTATTTCGCGCGTGCTCGCCACGCAGCCACTTTCCCCCACCAACCTTCCACTGTCGCGCTCATTCTCGCGTCTTTTTTTAGGCGGAAGTGAGGCAAGCCGGGCTGTTGTGCCTATAGGAACACCGAGGAGGAGATGCCAAGCCTGTGCCGAACTGTCTGTGCTCCTTCTTGCTGATCCCTCGACATGCTCGCGCACGACTAGAGAGCAGACAGCCGGCGGCAGTGAGGGAGACGTAGCACGATGGGCCATCCCGGCGCAAAGAAGGGGACGGGAACGGCGCACTGCCCGACCCAGAATTTTAATTGCTCGTCTCCGTTCCTGCAAGGAGGCGCACCGAATGATAACGGCACGAGAGGCACCGGGATTCCTGATCTTGATGGTGCCGAAAGTTTCTAGAGACCCTTCATAATGGCTTTAATGGTGAACACCATTTGTAAAGGGCCTCTTTGTAAAGGGCCTCGAAAGAACTCTAGCGTACAAAGACGGGATAGTGGTTTCTTCTATAGCCTTAATTAACTTTCCCACAGGGCCTCCCCGTCACTCATTTCTTCATAAAGCACGCGGAAAATGTAAGGGCAAAGCGTTGAACCTACAAGGATTGCGCGCTTCTTGACTAGGCGCTCTTATCAGCGCTTGCGCAGTCGGACACACACAAGGTGAAGTAAAATCATTCGATCGCGCATGACAGTCGGGCTAGACAGGGCAGAGCGGGCACACGACTACATAGCAAAGCAGAGTGGGAGACAACTGATTGCCGATATTCCCCGCATATGGACCAACGAAGAGCTTATTTCCTTGTGCTGGACATTATTACCTCGTGCTTGTCATCACATCAATGGCGTAAAAATGCCGTCGCGTACGTCATCAGACCCTTTCCTCTAGACACGTGTGGTACATACCCGTTTACCGCGGGCCGCGGACAACAGGTATACGCCACAGGTGATCGACAATTCGTATAAAAATTTTCATTGGCAGCAGTGACTCGAGCAATGCCAAGAATAAATATCGGTGTCCCAGCAGCAATCGAACCCAAGCATTTCGCGTGGCAATCAAGAATTATATTCCACAGTACCGCACCAGTTCTATAGAAACTGCATTGGAAAACGACCCTATGCATAAGTAATGTTGGCGAAACGTTGAAGTGTGGGCTATCTAATTTTGTAATCATTACAATTGTATTCCTATTGTACGGCCTAACGTCAATTGTATACTTAAGCACCTTTGACCGAAGTTGGTGTATACGTAACGCTAGCCAGGGCTACCATCCACGCTACCACAAGCACTGCGTATCTGTTTACAGCTTCAGAGTTTGTGGTAGCCATGTTGCTGATGGCATAGCTACGCAACTTCTGGTTATATAAAACATATCCGACAGTTCAAAATATGCGAATGCGTGCAACATTTCTACATATATTTAGCGTCATTTCGTAATCTTTACCTCAATAAAAAAAATTACGCCATAGTCAACTTCCCTGCGAATAATTCGCATAACGTTGATTCCCGTGGTACGGAGGATCTGCGGAACTTTTTCAAAGGCTCTTGAAAGGGCCTTTAAGATACCCTTTTATTGTTTTCAATGGGCGACTACTTCATTTCAAATAAGAAAATCAGGTATTTAGCACAGTCATGAGAACAAAGGCTAAACGATATCTGTTTCATTAGTGTTGTGTATAGGTATGGTAAAAAAAGTTGTTTTATGTATCTATTCATGAATGTGAATTTATTTATTTATTTGTTTGTAGATTTATTTATTTATTTATTTATTTATTTATTTATTTATTTATTTATTTATTTATTTATTTATTTATTTATTTATTTATTTATTTATTCTGTACACCAACACGTTTTGTAAATAGCGACATTTACTTCACAGTCAAGTATATAGTCAGAAGACCCCAATCGTTCTTGATTGGGATCATAAATATTCTTAAATTTCTAAGCGCTATATGAACTAATGAAATACGAGGTACCCTTCCTCAAACACTCGATTTTTCAGCCTGTCCTACAACATAAATGTTGCGCAATTCAATCACTTTAATTGATTGTCTCCCACCATCGACAACACGCATCATACAGCAACTACTGTTATTTATGACAGAGAGACTAACATCCTTAGTCGATGTTGTGTCATCTCCCTTAGCTGCGCGTGTTCCTCATTGTTTTAACAATAGAATGTTATCCGTGCTCGTGTCCTGTACTTAATCTAAAGTGCTATTTTCATTCTCACACTCACTGATTCCCTTAATATTGCCTCTACAGAAGCGTGCAGTAAAATACGAAGTGTCTGAACCACGGGTACACTTAACTCGTTCTCCTTTTTCTAGGCTTATTCGAGTACCACTGTTCGAAAGGCGTAGTTCACGCGCCAGAAATATCAACGACCGGCTGCAATAATCATCGTTTTTCGCTGCTCCTGGTCTTCGCCTTGTACAGTCTGAATCACACTTTTTTCTAGAGCGGTCCAGCGAGTGGCAGCGGTCATTATCACCTCGCGTTAGCTGCGACTTTTCGCTCCTGCTTGAATCATAGCGCAAGGGCCTGACACGCGGAATGACTACTTGATATATCATTAGGGTGACACACTGCTGCTTTATACCGAAGAAAGCTCAAGGCTGAAGTTGCTAACCAGCCGCTCTAAACAAGTATGAGTAGGACAGGAACACACGAAAATTATCATACCGCTGAGGATACACAACGGAAGCCTTCATCCCTCGGTTTTTGCTGCATAATATCTATTCACATCCCTCACTACTTCACTAGTTCGCTACACAGCCCTATTTGAAGCTTCATAGTCAGTTGGTGGGACTTGGCGATAAGCGGTTTTATTTACATAGTACCAGCTGATCAATGTATTTGCCAACCTACTGTTAGGCTACATGTGTTACCACAATGCGTCTTAGGAACATCAAGATGACCAGCCACGACAGAACTTACTCGCGAACTCGACGTTCAATGGCGGAGCATTAAAACCATGAACGAATTCGTCTTTTGTTCATTTTCTTGGCAATTGCATACATTTCGACAGTATTATTCGAGCAAAGTTCAATTTATATGCACTGTCAAGAAATTTCGGTAGGATTAACTGCTCTGAAAATCGCTAGTTTAGACATCCGTCTCTTTTAGAGAGCAGTCCTTTGCCGGCTGCAAAAAAATGCGCATTCCACGTGGTTAAATACCGTAACGTCAAGCTGACGCACGCTATATGGTAACATCGCCAATTTCATTGTTGCTTCACTTCTCGGAAGGTCACTTTTAATGGTAAGGGCGAGAGCTATTTTAAGATGCGACACTTGCTAGCACAGTTTCCAATTAAATATCACCGTCTTGCTCACTAGATACGGCGCCCTTTAGGTTTCATTGCAATCATGTTTCGCGGGAAATTATGGTACGTCTATGGCCGTAAAACGCCTCGGCGTTAAAACAAAAACACTGAAAACAACGGAGCTGAGAACCTGAACAAAGCGTGGGCGAGCCTGGTGCCAAGTAAATAAAGAGAGAATGTGCAAGCGGCGAACGTGTGGTTGGGATAATTTTGGATGCACGAGGACAGCCCGCCGCGGTGGTGAAGTTTTTAGACCGCTAAGAAATAACTTTATATCTTATTTTTTCTCTTTGACTCGAATGTCATTGCAGCTATGCATATTCGCTACCAATTTTCACGAAGTACTTCGAAGAAGGCCCAAAAAGCAGGTATGGATTGAAAGGTATATACCGAGTATTGAAGAAACGGTGGACTTGAAAATAGCGCGATGGCTTAACTGTCGACCGCCATGGTACACGATAGACCGGAGATAGGAAAAAAAATGAAATGTGCGCGGACTAGCAACACCTTTCCTTTCAATAATTCATTTAAACTTTTTCGCTCATGCTTTATAAATCCGTGCTTTAAATCAGTTACAACAATAGAAAAGTTTAAAAAAAGCTTGCACTCGAAAATCCACTTTATTCTTGTCCCGCTAATCTCCTATGCGGTGGGCAGCGTCCATAGTATTGAAATAAAACTGCCCAATAACGCAAGAACTCTGCAGAAAAGCGGTGACATTATTGTTGTTTTTTTGTTAATGGAAGAGTTTGGTCCAACAGAACATTTTGCATAGAAAATTAGTTAGACACTTAACGCATCTGCGTTCAGCATCTGAGACGCTTTTCAACAAAAGAACTTCGTGACCCAGGTGTTGAATCGCTGATTGGATTTTTCACCAACCACAAGAAGGCTCTACATAAACAGAGAAGAGGACAGTCAACACGCAGCCTTCATAATCTCGACAAAAAAAAAAGAAATCTGCGGTGCCTTGCACACTGAGTTGTGAGGGCCGCAAGTACGACGAGGAGCCTGCGTTTCTTAAGCGACAATTCATGCCGATGTCTACTGCGTAGCAAGTCGTTCTTTAGAACATCAAAAATTATAATAAAACTGCTGCATAATAATGACATTTGTGTAAGGTGCACATATCCTCCCACTTTACACACTGCGCATGTCGAAGTGGTCACATTTTTTCACTCGTCGTGACTAAGTCACGGTTCTCTTCACAAAATCTCTGTGCACATGCTACCCTGGCCGTGCTGTGCCCCCTTCAGTAGCCTACTCATTGCGTTCACTCATTATATTCACCTAACATATTCGGATTGACAATAACCGTACAGATACTACACGAGCTAGACCTCTTCGGTCGATCATTACGAATGGAGACTCTATGCGAAAACTCTCGCCAGAAACGTCGGTATGAGAGCATATATTTTACATCGTATGAAGCGCACCTGTAAAGTGCAGTATAAAACACTGTGCGACTAAATGAAAGAAGTGAGCCCTCTAAGCCAAGACATACTCGCACCAACGGGAAACACAGACATGTGTCGTCCAACTCACTCTAGTGAAACGCTAGGTACGTCACAATAAATCTTGCAGCAGAGCTCTTATCATACCTGATCCAATATGTATGCGACGCTATATTAAGTATCGCTATTTTTACATGTGCTTTTGCGTTAAGTGCACCGTCTTCACGTGTAAAAGTAACCGTAAGCACTACAACGGATTGTCGTATATTTCTGCGCATACGAATATGTAGTAATGTAGTAGGTTACTTAATAGATTATTAATATGGCACGCAATCCTCCATGTATACATCGCGTTGATTATCGGGTGACCAGCAGCTTTCAACAATCCACGCAGCTTGGACGCCACACAACTTTCATATGCCCGAAGATTCAATGAGAGTGAATATGAAATATCTTTTCTCGTTCAAAAGCACACACGACCCAATCTCTGATCTGAGCCGCTTACCAACGGTCACGCTGCCGACGAAGCGTAGCGCGACGCGCTCATGGCCGAAGCCGAGCTGAAAAGATGTCCAAACGCAGTATTATTCCGGTACGCAGAGCGAAGTTCGTTGCGGCAGCACAAAAGGAGGCACTACAATCCGCGCGAATCCGGTCACTATACGTCTTCGAAGAGGGGGGCACTTCTGCACAAAAGCTACACCAGGTGAACAGGGCCACCAATCACAGGATAGACACAATCACAGATGAAACTTGGCCCGCTTCAGAAAAAAAGTGCCTGAACGAAAGTATATACGCGCAGGCAAGGTATTCTACGAGCATCAGGCCGGTGTTCGCGAATCTCCTCTACTGAACGGGGCAGCCAGCGAAGAAGCGACCGGCTGTCCCGAGACTCCGGTGTCTGGTTTCGAGGATGGGAGAGGAGCGAACCTCGGGCGCTCATTCCTTGCCGTCATGACGTCACGAGGCTGCGCAGGTCTTCGGGCGCTCGCCAGGAAGGGCTCAAAATAGCGGCCCATGCGGGTCAAGTCCCGAATCGCGGCCTCGAGGCTTCAGCCTCTTTCGTCACCAGCAGCGCCGCTTCGTCGCTGCCAATGTGACCCACGACGGAGCAAGACGACAGCTGGCCGGGTACCCGCTCTCTTTTTTGTTGTTGTCGTTGGGCCGCCAAGCACACATCCGCATCACGCATCAAGCGGTCGGTCGCAGGCCCCGAGTTCACAGCGAGAGTCAAGGACATGGTTTCAAACTCTGCAGTTCTACCTCATCATGATTATGCGGATCAGTTAAGAAGGTATCAACAGCTCACAGGCGATAAGGAAAAGGGGCAGACTAAGTAGAGCCAAAGAGAGCTGACTTCCATCATCTCCCAAGTTCAGCGCACCTTGGAAGCCCGCGCTGTCGTATGCTGTCGTAGTTTGGCGTACCGCAGGCAAAACCACGACTAGCATAGCAATCTGTAGTGCATTGAGCACGCATTCCTGCTACGGAGGAGTCTTCTCCCTCTTGTTCTTCGAGGGCACTGATGACGACAAGTGCGGAGCACTTATAGGGCCTGGGCTGTCGTATGCGGCCGTAGGTCTGCGTAACTCAGGACAAACCGCGCATAAAAACAGAGAGAAGGAAGCAAGCGAGAATAGAGAGGAGGAGACAAAACCCGGAAGAGCATTATAAAGGGCAGAAAAAAAGAAAAAACTAGATGAGGTAGGGGAGAAAGAAATGAATAGAAATAAAGAAAGAAAGAAACACACTAAGGTCTGCAAGACAGAAAAAGAAGGAGAGAGAGGACGGAAAAAATGCGAAAACCGAGGAGAAATGAAGAAGGCGGCCCAGCTCCGCACTGTCTTTAGCTTTGGCATTCCTAGTACCAAGCTTGCTTGAATTTTGTTTTTGTTTTTTTTTTTATTTTTAATGAAATCTGGTTGGAAGTCCGCGCTCTTGGCCTCTACTGATCCTGGCCCTTTCTACGCGCTGTTCATGTCTCGTTAATGAATCCTTACCAATTCGCCCGAGCTTCTGTTTTATACAATGATCCGAAACTACTGGGTGGTTAGTCGTTCACGGCCCTAGACTGGCTAGTGAAAACGTAATTGTGGAGTGATAATAGTCGATGAGATTTTACGTCCGGAAACCACAATATGATCATGAGGAACGCCATAGAGTATGGCTCTGAAAAATTCGACCATCTGATGTGCATTCTGCAACAGTCTTGACAGAAAACAGCTCATTTGGATAGGAGGAGAGACGCTGCAAGTTTTAAAGGAATATGTACACATAAGGCAAGTAGTAACCGTGGAGCCGAACTACCACAATGAAATAACTAGAAGAATAAGGTTAGGGTGGGTCACATTCAAAAAGCATTCACAAATCATTAATGGTAATCTACCACTAACCCTCAAGAGGGAGGTATATAACAGTCGCATTTTTGCCATTACTTACCCACGGAGCCGAAACCTGGAGGCTTACAAAAGGGGTTCAGCTTAAATTGTGGACGATGCAGCGAGCGATGGAAAGGAAAATGATAGGTGTAACCTTAAGAGAAAAGAAGAGAGCAGGTTGGGTCAGGGAACAAACCGGGGTTAAGGATACGATAGTTGAAATCAAGAAGAAGAAATGGACATGGGCCGGGCACGTAGCACGTAGGCAGGATATCCACTGGTCATTAATGGTAAGTGACTTGATTCCCGAAGAAGGCAAACGCACGAGGGGGAGACAGAAAGTTAGGTGGGCCGATGAGATTAAAAACTTCGCAGGAATAATGCAGCAACAGAAAGCACAAGACAGGGATGATTGGCGGTGCATGAGAGAGGCCTTTGCCCTGCAGTGGGCGTAGTCAGGATGGTGATGATGATGATGATGATGCTGATGATGATGATGATGATGATAATGATGATAATGATGCTGATGATGATGATGATGACGACGACGGCGGCGGCGGTGGCGGCGGCGGTGGTAGTGGTGGTGGTGGTGGTGGTGGTGGTGGTGATGATGATAATAATGACGTGCTTTAACGTGTGCCTAAACCTAAGTAATATTTCGCCTTTTTTTAAAACGCGGCCGCAACCATGGAGTCAGTCAGCTGTCAGGCAACTAACTACAAGACTACTGCAGCGCATCCCATATTGGCAAGTAATTACGTAACTGTATCACCGCCATTTTTTTTAAGAGAAAGATGTGCGCCTGGGCTCTTATCCGTGGTGTCACCGCGTTCACCACAGTAAACAAATCATTGCTAGTTTGGAGATTTACTAAAGCTAATATGTTGTCAAAGAACACTTCCACAGAAATCGTTTCCTATGTGATACGGTGGATGACCCAGTAACATTGACACTTCCCACTGAGTGCAAGGCAATGGATTCGAGTGCCCGCCATGTGGTAGCTGTGGTGTATGAAGAATTGAAATTTAAAAGAACTATACTCAGTTTTCTTCTACTAACTATTGCTGTTTATGTACTGCTTTATAATGTTAAACAACATGAATCATTCAATTCACGGCTGCACCAGACGCTCTAAAAACAAATCGAGTGCAACCAAATCCGTTGAGCTCTCAAAAGTTTCACAGAGAACACAATTCGCACCTTCCCGTTGGTGAGACTGGAAAAATGAATAATTAAATCTTATAGTGTACCCTTTTGAAAACACCGATTGACAGGGTAAAGCTGAGAGCGTTAGGGGCTGTGCGTAGGAGTTGAAGCGATCTCATTCTCGGGCGAAGACAACAAATCAAATGTAAAAAATAAATCTTATGAGTTCGAACATTCAGAAATGTCATGCCAACACGAAGCATGTGTTAGTGGAAGTAATTAAATTTAATCACCTAACGTTCTTAAACGTGCTCCCGAACCTAAGAACACAAAGATTTTTACACTCTTTACAGCAAAGCTCTCTTAGTTTGTCTTCGTCGTCAGGAACAGAGAGAGAGAACTTTCTAACTAAGAACGTGTTACTTAGAATGATGATGAATATTATCATGCCAATTATGACTTATTGAATTAGAATTCAGAATTGAGACATGTCAATTAACACTGTATCAATTCAGCCCATGTTAATTAGGACCAAGCTTATTGGTGTCTCGCTAATTAAAACCTTGCTCATCTCAATACACAGTTGTATAAGGCCAGTTGGCATGAATCCATCTTGGTAGGAAGCGCAGCAACTATTACACAGAACACACAACACAGGCGCTTGTGTTGTGTGTTCTGTGTAATAGTTGCTGCGCTTCCTACCAAGATTGCTCATCTCCGTTGTTAGTCCAGCCACACTATCGCAAGTAGCCCACACTTCTTTGTCTTGCCCCCCTCAAAACGCGCTCGCCTTGGTCGATATCGGAACCGTGACCTCGAAGGCAAAAGCGCAATACCACAGCACCATCATGGTGGGTCGAGCAAAGCTCACGCCAGGTTTAGCCTCGACACCGATCCCCCTTTTGGCTACCCGACGCCTGTGGGCGCCAAGGGTATCTTTAAACGTTGCAGAAAATCAGCGAGTATAAAGGTGGAGGTGACAATCGTTTACCACCGCGACGGCCAAGCTTTTAATCAAAGCGAGGACGGGCACACTTGAACGAAGTGTTCGATCACGACACGGTGACACAGTTTAATTTAATGATTGATTTGTGGGGTTTAACGTCCCAAAACCACCATTTGATTATGAGAGACGCCGTAGGGGAGGGCTCCGGAAATTTTGACCACCTGGGGTTCTTTAACGTGCACCCAAATTTGAGTACACGGGCCTACAACATTTCCGCCTCCATCGGAAATGCAGCCGCCACAGCTGGGATTACAGTTTAATTTAGACTTTGCAAGAGTTGTAGGTCTTCTAAATGCCATGGCTGTTGTCCTTACTTCTGCACCTTGAACATTCCCGTTAGCGGGTGTCCAAGCAATATTGGCTCGATGTATCGTTTATCTCATTCAACGTCCCATGGCAATTCGAGATGAGCGAAAACACTACGGTGCAGAAGCCGGCTTTGTAACGATTGTTAAATCCCGGAGCGCGAAATAAAGCTAATAGTTTGAAGTGATCGTATATAAGCTTCATTCAGAATAACGTCGATCAAAAACAGGAACTGTTCGGCACATAGGTGCACGATAATCCCGATTTAGTATGCGAGTTCAGATAAGGGTTCAAGTGTAACTCTGCTGTAAGTGTTTGATAAATTCTGTTATTTAGGCTAAGGGAAATAAATAAGTAATTTATTATTTTATTGCTTTTCATTGTTTTTAGCTTAATAATATTCACATCGTATATGATGTGATCAACTTTTTGCACTTTTTCACCTATAGGCGAAAAAGCGGGAAAGATCAGGACCGAAAAGGCACACATACAACCACACGTTTATAGTTACGTCTTTCATCATTCACCCTGCTTCAAGATAAGCGTATACTATAGTTATCCTTCTTCCCTTCTCTTCATTCCCGCCTACCATCTCTCTCTCTGTAACGCCGATGAGGGCACGCCCCTTCTGCTAACAAGCAAAACGGCCCGATCAAGAGTAATACGAAAAGGCAATTATCGTAGGCATGCACGGCACTCCTCTTTAGGGGGGCCATGGTTTATCGCAACGCTGTTATTGATTGATTGATATGTGGGGTTTAACGTCCCAAATCCACCATATGATTATGACAGACGCCGTAGTGGAGGGCTCCGGAAATCTCGACCACCTGGGGTTATTCAACGTGCACCCAAATCTGAGCACACGGACCTACAACATTTCCGCCTCCATCGGAAATGCAGCCACCGCAGCCGGGATTCCATCCCGCGACCTGCGGGTCAGCAGCCGAGTACCTTAGCGACTAGACCACTGCGGCGGGGCCGCAACGTTCTTATTGCAATTTAGGAATCTATGTTATCTCTGTTCTTACAGCTGTTTTCAATAAGGTCGAGCTGTCACTCACGGATCACGCCACCTGTCGCGTTGGCTGTTGTCAATAATTTATCAGTAATCGACCTCCGACGACGCTATGCGTGTTTTTTTTTACAACCGTGGGATGTCGTGAAAGAAAAACACGGAACCTTGATATTTTTCTTGGACCCATAATGCAGCGCACAAGATGTCTGTTACCTGGCACAAGGGGGCTCTGGCGCATACGTGCGCCCCGCTTCAAAGTTGTTGGGCCTCCATCCAAGAAACCAGCGTGACCGCGTGCGTAGGCAAGCGAGCTTGCCAGAAATTTGACATTAAGAAACACCTGTGCACTACGCATCGTGACGGTCGAGATTAAAGCGATCATTCATTCCGCGAATCGTTAAGTAAGAAGCGAAACAGGATTGCAGTTGCACGCCGAGCTGAAAGATCTCTTCGTCTCGCCATTCCACCTCGTCCGCGGTTGCAGCTCCCGAGGTTCATGCCTGCAGTGTTGTCGTTGCTGTTGGCTTTCATTACTATAAATAAACTGGGTGATGCGAGTTGAACATTCTGACATCGTCATTATCAGTATACATTTATATCCACTGCACTACAAAGTTCGCTCAGAAGTTTTCAATGACCGCTCAGCAGGTCTTCAACACAGCATTGGTTCTCTGCCGTTTTTGGCTACACCTGTGTGCTTTAGATATTCTGATATGCTACAAATATAATTCTACCATGCATGAGAGTACGCGTGGGGCCCATTATGGTATCACATATGGTTTTTATAGCCATCCGTCGTCAGTTAAGTATGTTGCCATGCGGCACTCTGTGACGCCTGGTTATTATTTAATCTTCTATCACGCTATATTACGTATGTATACGCAGTTCGTTCCCAACAAAACGCTTGCACAGACTTTTTGTGCGCAGGAGTTTCTAGCCCCTGCATAGCTCTGTGTTGGAATACTGGGTAATTTATTGATATGTGGGGTTTAACGTCCCAAAACCACCATATGATTATGAGAGAGACGCCGTAGTGGAGGGCTCCGGAAATTCAGACCACCTGAGGTTCTTGAACGTGCACCCAAATCTGAGCACACGGGCCTACAAGATTTCCGCTTCCATCGGAAATGCAGCCGCCGCAGCCGGGATTCGATCCCGCGACTTACGAGTCAGCAGCCGAGTACCTTAGCCACTATAGACCACTGCGGCGGGGCTTCGAATATACTGGTTAGCCACGTAGAGGACCCCGCTTCGTACTCTGTTTCATCCAGGATTTTTTTTTACAGCGACAGTTGTTACCCGATCAAAACGGCAGTGCGGCAGTGGCAGTGGCAGTGGGTAGTTGTCCGCCGCCGGTGTCCGTATTTTCTTAGTTCGCGCGATAGCGGTTTCAGACATCGGCGGCGGCAGCGGCAGACAACTACGGCACCCTTGTTGGGATCTCATAACTTTTCGCTGTAAAAAGAAAAGAAAAAAAGGAAAAAAAAAACGTTCGCAATTTGAGCAACTAGTATAAGGCTCGAACCAACAGTGGAGTCAGGGTTAGACTTAGCTACTTCCAAATTTTTGCTAGTAATGCCATGCTTTTGCTAGAGATGCCAAGTTCTTGCTAGTAGTAATAACAATGACTACGCTTTGATATTTTTTTTTAATGTGAAGCCTTTCTTATTGAAGTGCAGGCACTTAGAGCGTTTCTATCTTCATATCTATCTTTATATCTAGCCGCCTATTCGTCTGGCTGCCCTCGGGATCTCCTCCTTCACTTGAGGCATGCAGATCAACATAAGTATAGGGGCAAGAAGGTTTGATAAGGTTGTGACCACGACGTGAATAACGTGAAAGTCCTGTCGCGTACGTCGTCGAACCTTTTCCTCGAAACATGTGTTGCACCTCCCGTTGGCCACACACCGCTGTGCTTAACGTGCGTAGTTTATTAACAGCTAATAAACCCGGGAACGTTGAGAACAAACGTTGGTAACTTTATTGTGAGAGCATTAGGAAACATTGACGTGAGTAGCGTTGAGGTGGCAAACTCAAAAAATAAAAATCAGGGTTCCCAGCAGAAATCAAACCATATAATTCCGCGTGGCGGTAAAGTATTTTACCTCAGAGTGACGAGAAGCCTCGAATCTGCTTTGGAAGAACACCCTATGCAGGCATTATGTTGGTGAAATGTCAAATGTAGTTGCGTACTGGCTAGCCAATTTCACAGTGAAAGCTGTTATGAGATCACAACTCGGCTCTCGCGCAGCGCCGTTGTTGTCCGCCGCCGCCACCGCCTGTGCCCGTAATCGCATCGCGCGAAATTAGAAAAAAAAACTAATAACATGACGCAGTGGGGCTTGAACCCGGGTCCGCTGGGTGCCAGCCCAGTATTCCACCACTCAGCCACGGAGGTGCTTGGGACCAATTGGCAAACTTGCCTTAGGCAGGCTTGATGTCAAGAAGGAGGTCCCCTTGCAGCCTAGAGCTTTGGGACCTCCTTCTGTATAACATTTTTCCTATGTATTATCTTTTATTGAATTAATAAAAAATATTATCTTAAAAAAAAAAAAAATGATGTTAATAAGACTCGTAAAGCGTTTTAATATAGCAAAAGCACAACCAGTCGTCGCACGATGAGACTATAGCGTAACGAGTGGGTCGTCCAATTCTCCAACCCATTACAAACGCTTGTTCTTGTTCATTTATAAACTCTGGCGCATGCACACTTCAGGCATGATTCATCATCGTCGTCAGCCACTGCATTACGATTGGCACAAAATTCCTCGCAATATTTTAGCGGATACCACGCTTCTCAGAAGAATGACAAAATAATAGCATAGCGAATGCCGGCCTACTATCTAAAAATTTATATTATCAATACGTTGTGGGTATTAAGCCTAATACCATAGTGGTTATCAACCAAGTGTGTTTGCAGCAGTTACCCAATGAGGGTTTAGAAAAGGCTTTAAAACGCCGCTCATTTATAGCTTTCGCCGTGACTGTGCTGCGCCTTTCGCGCAGACCTGGCATTTTTTTTTTATTCCATAACACACGTGCGTACTTAGAAATGCAGAAACGCGCATGCGACGACAACACGTCTTGAGCCCACGGCCTAACATCCGAGAATGCAATATGCAGGCAACCTGGGCAGCGGCATTCCCGAAGAAAATTGCTTTCCCAGCTCCTTGGGTGGCAGGGGTGCAAAGATTGAGCACGCTTTGTCGAGCTAAAGCGACATTTCGTGAGCACCCATCTACACACGGACTCAGTCGACGCTCTCGGAGCCACAACTCCAGCGGTCGCATCCACCTTCGAGGTGATTTCGAGTCGGAATTGAAGAATACGGGAGGACGTCGGCACGTGTCCAAAAAGCACTCGTTCTCGACGCTGTCATTGCGGTGATAACGGTGGTGTCGTTTCCGAAAACACTCGTTGACACGCCAGACAGCCGGTCTGACAACGACGTTTCTGTTTTCAAGATTTGCAATGACCATCCGAATGGTCTCGCTTTCCTTTTATTTATTTTTTTTTATTTTTGAGAGCTACACTGGACAGTCAGGTCAAGTTGAATGAAAATAGGTAACTGCCTCAAGTCTTTTTCTTTTTACTTCCCGTATTCCGGGTGCCCCTGTAAAGCAATCGGTCGTTGTTGTCGGGGGGGCGGAGGGGGGGGGCATCCTTACATGGGAGGGAAACGTGAGTAAAGCTGCGTCCGAGAAACGTCGATGGAAACAGCGCACAGACGGGACGGAAGGAAATAAGAGCAATCGTGTTTTCGCAACACACATACGTAAACAGAAATTCGGGAAAGAAGATCGAAATTTTTTTAGAAAGAAGACCGTGACAAGCATTACGCGTTTCGTCTATCTGGCATTGATTATACGCGACGAGACCAAAGCAGAAGGCGTCCAAGTGGCGCTTGCCAGCGGCGAGGCCTTCGGGGGTCGGTGTCGAAACTATCCTGCACCACCCTCCCCCGCACCTACAAACACACGCACAGGCAGGACATTGACGCAGGGGCCGCATCCGCTGGCGTGCTGAGCGGAGATTCGCACTGGCGAAACTTTCTCGGCGGTTTGAGCAAACAAACTCGTAAGCAGGGGGAGTGTGTGTGTAGAGAGGGGGCAGTGTGTGTGTAGAGAGGGGGCAGTGTGCGAGGGGAAACCCTTCTCGTAACTAAAACGAGGGGCCATGTGAAGGAGAAGGTGCGGCAGAGATATAGGCCCCACGGCGGGCTTCTCGTGACGTCGGAAGTCACGGGTTCACGCGTCGCGCGACTTATAGCGGCCCAATATGGCACCGCTACACGGAGGCGTCGGAGGGAGGGATGCCCGCCGCCACAATAGCAAGGTCGCCAATTTCTTTTCCGCGCTCCAGATTTGTTTGGGGGCGGGGGGGGGGGGGGAGGCGTTTCGCCACCACCTTTTTGCGAGGATGTGGTGTGGGACGCAACACCCTTGAAGGACGCTGCACGTGTGTGTGTGTACGCTTTCGCACTTTCGAGAACCGAGAAAATTGGCTGCACACAACGTGTGCGAAAAGGCGCGAAAGCTTAAGCGCAAGGACTGCAGCTTTTTTTTTTTTCGCATCGCACGCCGCGCACAATAGTACAGTTACTTCGGGACGCTAGGCTAACAGGCAACTTTCGAAGCCATATCTTCACGACTGCTCGCTGTCGGTGATAGAAGCTGCCCTGCAAGCGGCTTTAGACACGCGCAAATATCCAATTTCTTTCTTGCTTTCAAAGTGGCTCGCCGTCCCCAGTGAAGGGAAAGGGGAGGGGAGCTTTTTGACGTCAGCAAAAGCTACCGCCAAGGTTGCACCACTACTGTTTTTCAACAACACTAACGCGTTTCTCTGACGACACTAAGAGAACGCGACTGGCTCTCCGGTTGCTCTATACGAGACAGTTTATGCCCTGGACGTCCACCGTTGGCATTCTCTCCTCCCTCCTCGTTAACAAGATTAGCGACTCGCCCACGTGAAGGCTGCTACCTATACTTGTTTTTTTTTCTTTTAACAGAGTAGTGCTGTCGTCAGCACGCGTCAAGGGCAGTTGCGTCATGTCTACTCGAGTTATACATCGAGCTCCACAGGCTTTTATGCATGATGAAAAAAAATTTGCTCATTCGACGTCAAACATACTCGAGTGAAACAACCTAGAGGTGCCAGAAATTTTCCTGTGGTGACGAGAAAACAAGCTTCGATTATTTTACCCAAACGGCTGTATGCCAGGCTCCCGTCGTATCCTTCAAAGTCCCACAGAGACTGTGGAGGTGCTCGCAAGTTGCTGTGGCCTTGTCCATTCGCACCCACGATGACCGAATTCAGGCGAACCAAATGTGTTGAATGTCTTAGCAAAATGACAGAAAAGCGTGCAGTATGTGAAACGATGGATTAAGCCAGCTTCTTGCAACTATAACGACAGCGTACGTAAACGATTGTAGACCGCTCCGTTTTATCGAAATTTGAAAACTCAAGTTGTGAGGGGTCGACTTACAATTGAAACGATAGCTAGTATACCACCAGTTACGGTGGTGCAAACGAGAAATCGGGAACCCTGTGGGATGATTACTATATTACGTTTGCGTTCGGCCTACATCTATAGCTTATATCGTATTTCCTCGCGTATAACCAGCCTCCTCAGCAATGATTCGCAGAAAATTTACTCGAAATGATACTCGCGTATTGCCGAGAAGCTAGCTTCTTTGCATTGCTGTAGAACATTACCGTGAAGCCATTTCTGCTCACCAACTGGTTTCTCTTGGTGGTATGCGAAATCGTCTCGCAAGAAGCGGGGAAGTAATTCTTAAATAAAAAGAAAAGAAAAGTGAGCCCCATAACTGTCCATCAGGGGGAGGACACCTCAACATTAGCTTACTAGGGGGGGGGGGGGGGGGGAAGGGATTAAAAGGAAAGGATTAAATGGTATACAGATAGTGAGATGGGGAAGGAGAGCGCGTGGCACAGGGGAGCGACATCGAAAGTAAGGAGAAGATAAGGAAAGATAAACACGGTCGCAGGAGTCTGAGGACGGGGCACCACTCGGCGAGAGTCCTTGTCAGCGTCAGGACATGGCGTAGGGCGAGCCCAGTCGGCCAGAGCTGCGCTGTCGTCGGAGATCGCAGGGGCACAACCGGTCGGGACGAGATCCAGAGAGCGAGTCCATCTCGCAAGAAGCCCGTGCCTTCCCGTAGGAAATGGGAATACCAAGGACGCACTCCAAGGCTATCAGTAGCCAGGCATCAAAGGTCACGAAGAAGACTGAATTGACAGTGACAAGGGAGCACGTGTTTTCACTCAAGTGACTAAATAATAATTTTCTTTTTACTAAGTGCACTCACGCGTTTTCTTTCTTTCGTTTTTTGCCACATGATATTAGAGAGGTAGACCAGCAGTAGAGTCGACTTGCAATCGCACAAGTATGTAACTCTGAAAATAAGGCGCTGCACAAACGTTCGTAATCTTTTGTTACAAGTATAACGCACAGCCTGTAAATGAGATAGAAAGAACCTGCCAAAGCTCATCTTTAGACACTGATAATACATATACAGGCTTACGAAATATACATTATCAAACTGCGCAAAAAACGAACGGAAACACGAAAGGAGAGAAAAGCACGAACAGGCGCAGACTATCAACTTGCTTGCGCTTTTCTCTCCCTTTGGACGACGAAGTGTTCAGGTATCCAAGCGCTTCTCTCTGTGCTCTCCAATTTTTCTCGGTGAAACCTTAAGTTTTTTCTAGTGCCTCGGCTCCGCGTCTTGCGGCCATGAACGCCTTCCGGAGGACCGCCTGGACAGCGGTCATCCCGGCCAACAACCGCGAGGAAGAGAGGAACTTCCCTCAGGGACAGCGAGGACACAGAGCTGTACTCAGCCGCCTCGGAAGACTCATCCAACGATGATTTCATTTCTGGTCGGGGCAAGAGGGCGAAGAGGAAGATCGTCAACGCAGCCTCGCCCACCTCTGCGAGTACAGCGACTATGAAGCCAAGGCATGAACTCTGGCCACACGTCATCATCTTCGTGCCAGAAGAGTCCTCAGGAAACCTGTGAATGCTGAACAGGCAAGCACTCTCCGCTTTTTCGGAACGTGTGGTACCTCATAAAATCAAGTAAATCAGAGTAAATACGCGAAAAAAATGTACTCGCCATAGAATTTTTCCAGGTGAATGTGCTTGGACCACTCAACCAAGTGACTGAGCTAGGCGGCATTAAAGTGTGCCCCTTTGCACCGATTGACAACGCATCCACTGCTGGGGTGATATACGACATAGACATTGCGATTCTCGACGCTGGCTTGCGTACCCTCATCAAACCGGCAAATGGGGGTTCTGTCATCACTCAGGTACACCCACCACCTTGGGAAGCCACGCTGTGCGAAACTGGTATTCAAAGGCGACTGCACACCATCCCGTGTCGAAGTCGGACATTTTCGACATCCTGTTCAGCCTTTTGTACAAAAGCCACTTCAGTGTCACCAGTGCTTTAAACTATACTCACGGCAAAGGCGTGTGCCCGAACTCGCTACGGTGCCCCCGGTGCGCAGAACCCCATTTGGAAGATGCGTGTCAATCCACATTTCTTAAATGCGGTAACTGTAATGGCTCACATACTGCCTCATCGAAAGACTGCCCTGGAATTAAGAAGGAGCGCGCAGCAAATGGCCACAGACCATTCGACCCACAGGGATGCTGCCGAAACAGTCCGGTGTCGGCAGCGGCGTCGGTGCAATCGTTCGACCTCAAAGACTGCACAAGCTCGAAACAACAGTGCCACCTCTACTGCTGCACCATTAAGTCAAGCCGCAACAGGACCGACAAATTCAAAGAAGACTGTGGAGAGGACTATCTCTACAGAGGAATGGCCTATTCTTCCAAGTCATCTGCTAACCATAGACCGTCAGAAGACCACGCCCACTCGGGGTCTTCACCAACCGCTGATGACACATATAAGATGGCAAAGTCATAACTATGCTTTGTTCTCTCATAGATGCCATCCGGGAGATCTTGTTTGGCATGAGTTCAACGTCTGCTCGAAGCGCTCTCAAAGTACTGGACACCTTAAGCCCAGTACTTGAATCGCTCTAGTAGAAATATGACTAACGATCACCATCATTTCTAAGAAGTCAAGGAATCATCCATCATTCAGTGCAACTCCAGTGGACTAAAACCGCGTCTTTTCGAACTTCCGTCAGTTAGTGCGCGTCAACATGTTCCAAGTCATCAACATTTGTGAACCCAACGCGTGTGGGAGCTCTGCTCTCTCTCCCTTTCTCCATCTTTTAAACTCCCTCATCCCTATCCTCAGTGTAGGGTAGCATACCGGTCACTCCAGACTGGTTAACATGTCCCTGCCTTTCCTTTCCCCTCTGTTACTCCTCCTCTCTTCCTTCATGTTTCTGTTCATCTTTTGCACAGTTACATAATGGATCATTACCAACTCACCCATCTTACCAATTTTGTGCAATTACGAAAGATATGCCCTGGGGAAGCGTCATTACAACATACATTGCATAGAAGCTGCATCTCCACACGAAAGCGTCTAGCATGAACTGACAATGTTACTGAGCGATGACAGTGCCTTTGTCACGGCATCGCGTATGTTATAGCACAGTTTAACCGTGAGTGCGAAATGCGAAGAATAAAGCGACCACACGAGCCCCGAGTCAACGTTCCTTCATTTGCCTAACCAACAAACGCAATACTTTCTTGCTTCCTCAGCCAGCTGTTTTGGTAGTGTGATTTTGAGACACCTTCAGAAGGTGACTACTGCCGTAACTGAACTTTTAGAGACACCACCAGATGTGCTTACACTCACCATGCCACCTTAGAGATTCTGGCGCTTCTCTTCTTTCCTTGCATTTAAATGTCTGTGTCTTCGCGCTTATTCTTCGCGTTTATTCAATCCTGTGATGTGCCGAAAATGTTTTCAAGCTCCCGTTTCAGTAATATCCTCCAAGAGGCCCTTCAAAAGCAAGCCAGTTACGGTGACGAAATTGCGCGCTTTCTCGGGATTAGACAAAGGATGGAAAATGCCCACCGCCGTGCAGTCGCCTCGCCGTCTCTTTTTTTCCGCGGCAACGCCCCCTCTCCTCTATCTTTCTGGAACACACACGTGCACTTACGCACCCAGAAATACGTACGAGCACACCCAGGAACGAAAAGAACACTGGAGAAGAAAGAGGCAGCCAGTGGCCGGGAAACTAAAAGCGTCCTGCGGCGGTGTCGCGATGCTCGGTGAGGAACGAGAAGCGTCGCTAGATTCCGGCAAAGTGGGGTTCGGCAATCGCCCCGCGCACGTGTCCCCTGCTCGACACAACAGCGGCGGTGCATCGCAAGTGAGATGGCAGAAAAAGAGGCAGCGTTTCGTGAAATACCAATCTCGGAAGAGTGTCGCAATCGACCGCGAACCACGGGACGTTGACGCCAGCGTTACGAAGCAGGGACCCCGGGGTATGCATATCGCCGCAAAGTGGGGAACGACGAGCGTCGTGTTGACAGCTACCTCTTCACCGAAGCCACAGTGACGGTGCAGAAATGTCTCGTCAAAACGAGGTCTACCTAGCACTTCTTTCAGCGAGGCTGCAGGCGACACGTTGCAGACTCGTGGTTAAAGCTTCGGAAGTTGCTTTTCTGAACCATACGGAATCCCCTCCCCCCCCCCCCACACACACACCCTTTCTCCACGTTCTTAGCGAGCTACGAAGTGTCTAAGTTCGTCACCTTAGAAACGATGGTTGGCTGGAGGTGTTAGCACGGTCAATGTGATTCGCTTAAAATTCCGACGCGTTGGTACTCAGTATCATAGAGGGATATGAAAGCACTCAAGAAACTATTAGTACTGTGAGTACATTATTCTATAGCCTTCGTTCTTCGTCCCTTTCACCTGTATATAATCACTGCGAGCGTTTTCTACTTTTGAAGTTTCGTCGCCCGGTTCTGCCGAGTAAAGGTCGTAGAGACCACGACGGTGCTGCTGTCTTTCAATAGCAATAATTATTCGGTTATTAAGTTCCAAAACGACGATATGATTATGACAGACACCGTGCAGTGGCTGGCTCCGGAAATTTTGACTACCCGAGTGATCTTTACGTTGCACCTGAATCTAAGCACACGAGTCTCTCACATTTCACCTCTATCAAAACGTGTCCGCCGCGACGAGGATTCGATGGAGCACGGTGACACTCAACCACCGTAGCAGGTCAAGTGCTCAATATAGGGCCGCAGATTTTACAATGGGCCTTTTCGCCGGCTTTCAACGTACATTCGTTAATTAGCAACATGCGCTAAAACCTCATCTCTCCAAAGTACAGGACAAGGTAATCGAGGGCTGTTCTGCGGGTTGGATAATTACTCCAGAGTGTTTATATAACAGCGCGTAAACAAGTGATGACTGAATCAATGGACTCACTTGTCCTCTCTTGTTTGAACGTCCCTTGCCTCTACGGTGTTCTATGCGCTGGCTTGTCAAACACCGCTAAATACAAGTGTCCAATCTAGAAGCAGGTAATAAAGAATCCTCCTTATTTACGGGTGCATGCAAAAAGAAGAAGTTCGCACATTTTTAAGCTTCATCTTCAAACGTTGAACGGGATTGCGATATCCTGTCCTTAGTGCGTAACGAGTTCAAAATTGCTTGTGTCAGTGAAGTTTTCGCATACGGCTGCATTCTGTGCAATTCCTAGCATGCTTTAAACCACGGACCGTTGTGCGCGTGAAATATTTTCCAACTTGCTATGCCCCACTACGTAGTCTTAAGGGCGAAGGTGCAGTAATGTATGTGCCTTTTGTAGTGGCCCGCTTTAAAACATGAATTCATGCAAATAATGACATGTTCGTACGCCCGACTACAATCTATGCTTGTACCACGCATCATTACTGCGATATTACATGTTGCATTGTGAAGCACGTGTGCAGAACGCTTGTGTTTGTAAAGCATGCAAGTTAGTTTTACTGCATTTCTGAGCAGAGGAAGTTATTTTCACTGCATTCACAAATACCCTTTCAGACACAATGTTGCATGGGGTTGTTTTTGTAATGCCTATCGTACATTTGTCGGAGAGGCCTTAAGTGTTATGTACTCTATGTGTATACGTAAGCCGCATTTGTGTTAAATACATGTAAGAGAGAAAAAAAGACGCGTGGGTCTGTCGTGGAACGCTCCTTGCCACGCGAAGCAGACCCGGTTTTCATCCTCACTCAGATTCGAATTTCTTGTTTTTTTTTGTTTTATTTGCATCTTTCTCGATTTTTCGGTCACGCACAGGATGATAATTTTTCACTCACAGCCAACGACGCCGACGCCAGAATGTCTGTGAAACGAGCTCTTTGACGCTATCGCGTTAAATAAACTTGCCCGGGGGAGGGATGTGATACCTAAATGGAAAGAAGATCAAAGTGAACTCCGTAACTGGCTCTCAGGGGGAGGACACCTTAACAGTAGCTCACAAGGGATGGGGGTAAAAGAGGGATTAAAATGATAGGAATTAAAGGTATAGAGATAGAGAGCGAAGCAAGAGGAGAGAGAGGCGCAGAGACAGCCACGTATGCTAGTAAGGAGAAGATAGGAAAGATGGGCACGGTCGCAGAAGCCCTAGGACGGGGCACCACTCAGCGAGAGCTCTTGTCGGCGTCAGGAGATGGCGTAGGGGGAGCTTAGTCGGCCAGAGTGGCGCTGTCGTCGGAGATCGCGGGGGCACGACCGGTCGGCACGAAATCAAGCGAGCGAGTGAAATCCACTGAACGCGGGTCATAAAGTATTGTTCGAGAGTTGATGAACGAATTCGAATATCTAACTTGCCCCTTTCCACGCAGGTTCTGATGAGCTGACAGTGCGTCGACAAGCAAGCTATTGCGGATTGCCTAGCTAGGCTAGAAAATCGCTCGGGAAAAAAGCAGTTGTCGGTCACCTTCAGAAACTTCGAGCGTGAACGAAGACAGGGAGGAAGAGGGAGAGAATGACAACAGCGTTGGTGTCATTCTTCTTTCTTTCTCGCTGTCACTGTTCGAGCCCCGGTATAAGTTTACTTTCTGCTTTACGAGTGAACCTACGATGGCGAAATTCGTCACATTAGAGTTCTGAGCGCAATTTATCAATCTAAACCAATTCGCTGCGTCACTTCATGTTTCTTCTTCACAAATGATACGATGGTCACGAAACAGCTTGCCGTCAGCTGCTGCTGCTGCTATTCCTCCCCGCAATTTCGGTGAGCCGTAAGAGCAACGTCCCGCCAAAAACAGTGGCAAACTTCAACTTCTTCAGCTCGCCCAAGTCCAAAGCACATAAAGGCTTTCCTGTTGAGCGTAAAGCTCAGTGACATTGGCGTTTTCTCTTAGGTGCGCAAACAACGGTGCTAAAAGGATGGCGAGGACAAAGTGCGAAGACGAAGGGCGACAGCGCACTCCGCTGTCTCGAACGACGCCAGATATGATGCGCCAGCCCCAATCGCCGTTTTTTACGTTGACGGGTGGGCGCTGCAGACACCGCTTTAGGCTTCGGGCACTCTAAAGACAACTTTGCACTGTACGGCGCAGACTTTTCTTACAGTAACGCATCTCTGACAAAGTTTTTTATATCGTCTAATTCCTTTCTGTAGAGTGCCCTTCTCCTCCTCCCACTTTACAGAGTGGGTAAGGGGGGGCAGGGGGTGCTAAGGACATGGGAAGTTCACGCTACAAGAAAGACACTGAAACGAGGGAACAGAAAAATTCAGAGGCAGGAAAGCAGCGGGTAACGCAAAAGCATGTCTTCAATGTCTTTTTATACTTCCTTAGTGGCTTTCTACTACGCACGTAAACGAGCAGCTGTAGTGGGAAGGCAAGCTAAGCCACATCTGACTATAGAAAATTACTCGATTTGATAATCAACTGGCAAAAGAGCTTAAATATAGTAAAGCAATAGCAATAAAATGAATTTATTTTGCATAAATATACAAAAACAGACACTACGAGTATGTCTGCAGGCATCAGCCGTAAAAGCACACAATACAACATACAGGTCATTTGCCCGTCACACAACAGCTGTAATATTTCGTAGTGTTCTTTTACAAATGCAAAAGAGAAGTCTATGAAATCGACCCGTTGAAAAATGGAACAAGACATAATGAAAGGAAGCCGCTATGTCTGTGATAGAGCACGAAAAACAGTGTCCACTTAAATAATCACGAAGAGCTCTCATTACGTCACCATCATGAACTTCGCTCACTGTAGCAGCAATAAACTAGTTTTTTTTTTTTTCAATAACCTACAGCATTTTGTTTCAAATGTAATGCATTGTTAAAATTGATGGTGCACAAGTAAACCTCTCTCTTTTTTATTATTCATTTCGGAATCATATTTTCGGCCTAACTCTGCGTACAGTGAAAGTATGAGAATTCTGTTTCTAGAGCTATATTTTTTTTCTTGAACACAACCAAATGAATGTCACGAACAATTAATCTAAAGAAAATTGATATGTGGAGTTTAACGTCCCCAAACCACCATATAATTATGAGAGGCGCCATAGTGGAGGGGCTCCGGAAATTTCGACCATTTGGGGTTCTTTAACGTGCACCCAAAACTGAGCACACGGGCCTACAACATTTTCGCCTCCGTCGAAAATGCAACCACCGCTGCCGGGATTCGATCCGGCGATCTGCGGGTCAGCAGCCGAGTACCTTAGCCACTAGACCACCGCGGCGGGTCA